>NC_090318.1:612500-885000 GCF_039906515.1 Pseudorca crassidens | reverse complement strand
ATTGCTTCATAAATATTGAAATATGTTCTTATCTGCTAATGCCCTGGTTTTCTATACTTGGACACACTCTGAACACAATTATTTGGTGATTACTCTATTTTTTTAAAACTTTCTGTTCATTAGTCTTTTGGTGAAAGTTTATCCAAGCAAAGATCACACTGAGTTGGAGCGAAAGAAATATGTAATATAGATCATCCCATGAATACAACAGGAAGACAAGAAAACACTTCATAATGTTGACTTACTAAGATTCTGTCCTCCTGGGGCAGGTGAAACATCAACTTTTCTCCTATTTCTCCATATTGATCAACAGTCAGTAAAAGTCAATACAACTGAGTCAATCCTAAAGTTACCTCGTTGAGTTCTTTAATCATATAATATATGAAGAAAGTGTAATGGGTTGAATAATTGTCCCTCAACAACATGCTGGCCATAGACCATAGAACTTGTATTCATGATCTTATTGGAAATAGGGTCTTCAGATTTGATCAAGATTTAAGATGAGGTCCCCCTGGATCAGGGTGCCCCTAAATCCAATGACGACTGTCCTTATAAGAGACAGAATACGAGAGGCAAAGACACAGAGGAGAAATCATGTGAAAACCAAGGCAGAGTTGGGACGTCTTGGACTGGAAGACTCTCCTCACCTCCTTTATTCTTTATTACAGGGAGGAAGGTAGAGTGTACTGAGGTCACACCTGTACAGTCCTGGGCTGGATGACCCCTTCACCTCCTTCATTCCTATGGAGGTCACATCTGGGGTCACCGAGTGGTATTGGCAGTGGTTGTCCATCCGTGGTAGAGGGAAAGGGGACCGGTCCACCCTGGAGGACCACCAGTGCTCTGTGCCAGCATCCCTGGAGCTCTCAGAGCCTGCTGGCCCTGCTGCTCTGTGTTGGCCTCCATGGTTCACTTACATCCCTCAGGATCAGGAGTGGGGGAGAAGGGGAAACTCATCCCACACCCTAAGTGAGCCT
The DNA here is from genome assembly GCF_039906515.1 of Pseudorca crassidens. Taxonomy (NCBI): domain Eukaryota; kingdom Metazoa; phylum Chordata; class Mammalia; order Artiodactyla; family Delphinidae; genus Pseudorca; species Pseudorca crassidens. The sequence continues at coordinate 884,023 of NC_090318.1, read as the reverse complement.
GGACCCCACTGGGTCAGCTCTCCCTCACTGGTCAGGGCCACACGCCTGCTGCTGTTCACTCAGACGAGGACGTAACCACCGTCCGTTTCCACAGCCTTTGCTCTTGGCAGGGGTCTCTCACGTGCCGGTTTCCATCACCAAACTTTAGCAAGAGATCACAGAGACCATCTCTAGCCTCCTGGGAACGGGATGGGGATTCTACACTCCCACAGTCTTCATCTCCTAGTGCACGAGCCACTCAAAGGCACCCCTCCCTCGGCTGCTGTCCCCCAGTCTTTGAGGAAGATCAGCCTGTCAACGGATATTTTCTGCTGTATTCTGGTCATTGTGTAGCCTGGGGGCTCCCATCCGGCAACAGCAAGTATACTCCTGTCTTTCTGGACCTTACAGTTGAGGTCCCACAGCTCCAGGGATGGTCATTTCCCCCCCCCCCACCACCACCGACAGGACCACAGGGACCCCAGTCAGGATGGAATTGACTGCCCCTTCCTTCTGTTTCTTACGCCAACACACAGCTCCTGTTCAGGCTCCCTCCATACAAAAAATAGCCCATCTCTATGTGGGCAGGACCACTGAGATAGAATTTCAGTCCTGAGCAGAGCCTCATGGTCAGCTCAGACCAGCTGGTGCTGGACCGTGCCCTCTGAGCCCTCAGGCAGCAGTTCCACTGCTGGTAATGGAAAAGACTTGTTCAGCAAATTTGAACCGAAATATAACCAGCCCTCACCCGTTCCCCTCGGCATCAGGCCCAGGCACCTGGCCGGGGAAGAGTTAATTGCCCACAGGTTTACGATGTCCCTAATTGGAGTGGACATGTCCCGTGAGCTCTGACCCCCACTGGGCTGCCAAGATGCCCTGGACGCTGGACGGCCTGGGTGTTATTTAGTACCTGTGAGAAGCCAGCAGGCCCTTTCCCTCCATGTGAAAATCGTTAACCGCAGGGCAAGATCCCACCCCTCCACTTTGCAAGACGGTGAAATTAACTTTTCCACGTTACCGCTGCCGAGAGGCGGCCGTGAATTGCCCTGGAAACAGACTTTTCATTGATTCTGAAGAAAGCTCTTATCCATATGTAACAATGATGACCTTTTAGAAGGTTTGGGAAGCAAATCTGACACCCCATTAAAAGGCAAATGATTTTTTTCTCCACACAAGAAAAAGAAACTTTTAAAACACAGAAGGCTATTAATCAATAATGGGGCTTAAAAAAAAAACATATAGGAAACACCGACATGAAAGTGAAGCCATAAACTTGATCAGAGAATGTGTGCTGAATGTTGTGGCTTAATTGTCAAGCCTGGGACGGTCTCGTTTTTTATTAGCTGCACAAAAGGTATTTTATGGAATGTCACATCGTAATTTGATTTTAAAAGGAATAGGAGGAAAAAGATGTTTTCTGGGGTTCATAATACTGAAAAGACAAACAAACACAAAAAACACCAACGCCGTATCCACCGTAAGCACCACGGCTACACAGAGGAATGTCCTTCCTCCCAAGAACTGTTAAACGTCTGACACATCCAGATACTCCCCTTTGCTCATTGTCTGTGAAATGGTGGTGAGATTTTTGAAAACGAAAAGAATGGCATAGTTCACACTCCAGAGGGGGGAAAATATCTAGAAAAAGTGGAAGAAAAAGTTGACATGCGTGACTTGAGGAGCTGTGTTTGTACACATCACTTATTCATAGGTGAGGGTTTTCCAGGATGAGAGGGATCGTCATTAAAAATTCATGGGCTGAAAGGGTAAACTCGAAATAGGAAGTTGGCCTTTCTGAGTCCCCTGAAATGCCTGGAACACCTCGACGGCATATGAATAATAATAACGAGTAGGTGAACACAAGTCAGATCCAGCTCTCCGGAGACTTCTGCATGTCAACCGTCGGGGCGGGGGGTAAAGAAATAGCATCTGTTGTTTATTAATAACCCACGACTTTTCTGACTTGCATTCTGAAATGAAGAAGTGTCCCAGCTCAGCTTCTGGAAGGCAGATGCTGAAAAAGAACTTTCTGGCGGGAGGGTCCACATTGGGCTGCCTCTGGCGCTCTCCCCAAAAAGGAGAGACCTGGTGTCCCCAACCCAGGGGCCTCTTTCCTATTTCTAACCTTCCTTCCACGGAGATTTGTAATCACTGCCCTGAGTCTACAATTAAAGTAAATACTTGTTGATGCTTTAACCCAATTCATGCTTTCCCAGATGGTCTAAAATGAGCTGTCTCTGCCCTTGGGTTGTTGCCACCGGGAAGACAAGACCAGAGAGACCCACAAATACCAAACCAGCAGACCCACGAGCTGACCATGGACCACGGATGTGGATAATGACCTGCCCCAGTGGGTGACAACTACAAAAATGCGGCTCTGGGAAGAGTTTCTTTTTCTCACACACCTCCCGTACTAGCAAATATCTGGGTGCATTTGCCTAGGGTTGAAGTTCTATCACTTCTCGGAAACATGAAAAAAAAAAGCTCCTCCCACATTCACTCTGCAGAGTTTTTAATAAATTGATACATGGATTCTGGCAGTTTCCACTGGTCACTTCCCACGAAACACAGACCCCGTCGGCCAGGACATCTCTGGTGCCCTGTGGCAGAACCACTGTGTTAACATCCCCTTCCATGGAGCTGAATCTGACAGCATGTAAAAGTTGTCTGGTGACTGCAAAGACATTCAACGGTGGGTTCATTTTGTTTACTTTTTCCTATTTCTCATAGCCTCGTGGGAGATTAGGCTCATAAGTATGAATTGTTCTTCAAAGATTGATTGATCAACAGTTCCCTCTGGCGCTCGTGCTCATTGGTAGCCATGACAACATTTAAAAGCACAAAGGTCACCCTGGGTTAGTGGCACCAACCCTCACACTGTCCCATCAGGGGTGACCAGGCACTCCTGCCCTATCCTGTTCTGCCCTGTCCCCCAAGACGTGTGTCCCCACAGCTGCATGTCTCCTGAGTCCCTCAAAAAGTCTGTTCCCAATCCCTGCAGATGTCACAGCTGAAGTTTAAAGTAGCCCATTTAAATATGACACCAAAAGCACAGGCAACAAAAGGAAATATAGATAAATTGGACTTCATTAAAATTTAAAACATATGTGCATCAAAGGACACTATAAAGAGAATGAAAATAATAAAAAAGAAAGTGGAAAAAAACAAACCCAGGAAATGGGAGAAAATACTTGCAAGTCACATACCTGATAAGAGTGTAGTACCCAGACTTTGTAAACAACTCCCACAATTCCACAACAGAAAAGACAAGCCACCCAATTTTAAAATGGGCAAAATATCGGAAGAAACTTTTCTCCAAAGAAAATATACAAATGGCTGATAAGCACATGCAAGGATGCTCAACATCATTCATTGATGGGGAAATGCACACCAAAACCACAGTGAGATACCGTTCACACCCACTAGGATGGGTATAATTTTTAAAATGAAAAAACAACAGGAGTCAGTGAAGATTTGGAAAAACTGGAACCTTTGAAGGCACGAAACATTGGGCAGCCTCTGGGGAAAAGAGTTTGACCGTTGCACAGAAGGGTAACCCCAGAACAACCAAGTGATACAGCAATTCCACTCTTAGGTATAAACACCAAAGAATGGAAAATAGGAACAGATGCTAGTACACCTATGTTCATGGCAGCAATGTGCAAAATAATCAAAAGGTGGAAATTGCCTAAACGTCCATCAACAAACGGATGGAGGGCTTCCCTGGTGGCGCAGTGGCTAGGAATCTGCCTGACAATGCAGGGGACACGGGTTCGAGCCCTGGTCTGGGAAGATCCTGCATGCCACGGAGCAACTAAGCCCATGAGCCACAATTACTGAGCTGGTGTGCCACAGCAACTGAAGCCTGTGCACCAGAGCCTGTGCTCCACAACAAGAGAAGCCACTGCAATGAGATGCCCACGCACCACAATGAAGGGTAACCCCCACTCAAGACAACTAGAGAAAGCCCATGCACAGCAATGAAGACCCAATGCAGCCAAAAACAAACAAACAAATAAATAAATTTATAAAACAAAACAAATGGATGGATAAACAGAATGGGTTTATCTATCCATACAATGGAATATTATGCAGCCACGAAAAAGAATGAGGCACTGACATAGGCTTCATCCATGGTTGAAATTTGAGGACATAATGCTCAATGAAATAAGCCAGACACAAAAAGACAAACACTGTATGATTCCCTTTATATGAAATATCTGGAACAGGCAAATCCATAGAGACAGAAAGCAGATTAAAGGCTACCAGTAGCTGGGGCGGGGGAGGAAGGAATGGGGAGCATCTGCTGAGTAGATGTGGGGCTTCTGATTGAGTTGCAGAAAAAGTTTTAGAAATAGAAAGGGGCGGTGATGGTTGCACAACATTGTCGATGTACTAATGCTACTAACCGTATGCTTAAAAATGGTTAAAATGGCAACATTTACATTCTATATATTTCACCGCTATTTAAAAAAAAAAAGAGTTGGGGAAGAAACGTAGCCCAAATCAGTGAATGATGTGGGTTCAAAGCAGCAGCAAACGTGATCTATTTCAAATAAGCCCAAAATGGAAAGTTCCGAGAAAATCTGTGAGCTGGAGATGCACGGTCCCACGTTCATGTCTGGGAGCTGAAGGAAAGAGCAGTTTGGAAGATGAGACCTTGGGGAGGTGGGGTCCCCTTGAGGCTCTGCTCACGATGCCATGTGAGATTTGTCTCCTGCAATCACTAAAGAATACAGCTCATCTGTCAATCGCCAAGAGGGCCATGAGCTCCAGCCCAGAGCTCCACGCATGACATCATCACAAAAGGGCCTCCAGGAAGACCCGCCCTCCCTTCTACACGCCTTTGTCCTGCAAAAGAGATGCTGAAATGCAACTCAGGTTTCCAAGGAACAGAGAGAGAATACTAGAATACACGGTCCCCTTTGTTTCAGGACATTTTCACTGCTCCACAAGGAAATGCTCCCCTTTTAACCAATAAATAAACCAAGAGTCCTTTAGTCACTATAAATGTTCGTGAACCACCATTTAGACCGGGGTGGGCAAGCTTTCTGGGTAAAGGGCTAGATGGACAATATTTTCAACCATACAGAGTCTGCTACAGCTACTCAACCTGTGGGATGAAGCAGGAAAGCAGCCACAGGCTACATATAAACAAATGGACATGGTTGTGTGCTAATAAAACTTTATGGAAAATAACAAGCAGGGGGCCAGATTGGCCCAGGGCTGTGGTTTGCTGACCCCTGACTTTACAGCACCCACAGCAGACATTCACATCTGCTGCTGGGCTGTGCCCACCCCTGCATCATTCCCAAATTCTGTCTCTGACCCTGCCCCACACCCCTGGCCATATCAACTTCAACTTTGAATTTCCCCAGTCCTGGGTTCCCAATCCAGTGTCTGCTCAGGGTAAGATTTCAACAAATGTTTATCAGTTTAAAAGAACACATGCCTATTTCCCCTGAAACAAATGAATACATTTTCCCCACTTTCCTGGTTCAGAAAGACCTCATTTTTCTAAACAATCCGAATCTGGGAGTTATATATTATCCTTATGACATATACGATCACATTATGTTCTGTCTCGGTGTTCTGTGCTAAAAATACTGCAGCTGACCCTATTTTATGATGAAATCCACTAATGATAAATAATGATGCATTCCTGAGATGCCCCATGGGGGGCCCTAATTGAGCCTGGTTAATTTTAGATGCTAACAACGGAATATAAAATGTCACCGTAAAAAAAAAAAAAAATGTCACCGTAAACTCGGTGGTGGTGGCCTAGACTGCATGGTTAAAGACACAGGATTGAAGATCATCGAAATGTTTCTCTCTAAATCTTTGTACCTTCCACTCAATTTTGCCGTGAACGTAACACCACTGTAAAAAAATAAAATTGATTTTTAAAGAGGATGTTTCCTTCTCACAACGCCAGTGACAGGACTGGTGCATCTCTGGGAGACAGATTTAATCCAAAAAGCAAACGCATGAGGACAGATTCTACCACCTAAGTGTGCATTTGTGCCCAGAACGTGGCAAGTCACAGGACGTCCCAGTGTACCCCTAACCCCATCTCCATGTCTTTCCAATGGTAAAATTTTAAAAAGGACACACCATTTTCCATAATCATTCTTTCTGGATTTAGAAAGAAAACAGAATCCGTCTTCCAATGTTCAACGGAACAGCCACCCTTGAAAATAGTTTGGCGGTTCCTTAAAAACAACTAAAGTTCTCTACATCTGTGGATGCCAAGGGGGGAGGAGAGGTGGGATGAATTGGGAGATTGGGATGGACATATACACACTACTATGCATAAAATAGATAACTAATGAGAACCTGCTGTATAGCACAGGAAACTCTACTCAGTGCTCTGTGGTGACCTAAACGGGAAGGAAATCCCAAAAAGAGGGCGTAAATGTATACGTACAGCTGATTCACTTTGCTGTACAGCAGAAACTAACACAACATTGTAAAGCAACTATACTCCAATAAAAATTAATAATATTAAAAAACAAAACAACAAAAAACTAAACGTGCAGCTATCCTATGTCTGAGCAATTACATTCTTGGGTGTTTATCCCAGAGAAAGTAAGAGTAATACAAAAATCTATACACGAATGTTTATAGCAGTTTTATTCATGATGAGCAAAAACTGTAAACCGCCCAGATGTCCTGCAGTGGATGCATAGTTCAACAAAATGAGATCCACCCATGCTATGGAATACTTACTACTCAGCCGTAAAAAAGGACGACAAGCGGCTTCCCGGGTGGCGCAGTGGTCGAGAGTCTCCCTACCGATGCAGGGGATGCGGGTTCGTGCCCCGGTCCGGGAGGATCCCACATGCCGCGGAGCGGCTGGGCCCGTGAGCCATGGCCGCTGAGCCTGCGCGTCCGGAGCCTGTGCTCCGCAACGGGAGAGGCCACAACAGTGAGAGGCCTGCGTACCGCAAAAAAGAAAAAAAGGACGACAATTCATCCTTGAAACAACATGGGCGAATATCTGGGGAATACGATTAGTGAAAAAACACTGATCCCCAAAGGTTACCCACTGTGTGTCTACGGCACGTTCTTGAAATAACAGAATTATGGGGAAAAGGAGTCTGTGAGTACTTTGCGTGGAGAAGCAGGGCCCGCGGGCAGGAGGTAGTGGGCGTTGTCTCCAGAAGCCCAGCAAGAGGGGTCTTTGTGATGGAATGTTGTGCATTTCACTTAGGATCTCAGCGCCCCTCACGGATATCGTCCTATACTGTTGGCAAGACGGTACCCTTGGGAGAAACCCGGCACACGGTACACGGGATCTCTCTACATTATTTCTCACAACCGCATGTGAATCCACAATTATCTCAAAATTAAAAGTGTAATTTTTGAAAAAGAAAGAAATCTTCTGGGAGTGTCTGCATGCACTGTGGACATTTTTAACATGTGGAAACATGGCGTTCCTGGTCCCAGTTGAGGTTCTATTTGAAACTCTTCAGGTCGGGGGTTGGTGTAGCCCTTGATTGGACGGTCTTATGTTTTTCTCCTTTATTTCCATAGCTCGTATTTTAATTTCAGCCTGGAGCCCTCTAATTGGAATGTTGTCCACATCCTGGGAGACTCCACAATCCCCTCTGTGAAGGTGGTGTCTGTTCAAACTCGGGTATCCGTCACTTTCTCGGCCATCACCTGCAGAGCTAGAAGCAGCCAGACACTCACCTGTGCGTGGATATAAACCAGGCGCATCTCCACATGCCAACCATGTCATCACCAGAAATACTGTCCCCTCTTCTGCACACAAACCCATGCTGGACACCTGCCGGGGAACTCATCACCCCCTCCCCCTGCCAGTGACACCAGTGTTCCTGACATCTCACCTTGGGGAAATCCTTCCTTGGCTACAGTCTTCCGCGGCCAAAGTTGACCAGGCCAGACCCCTCCTTGTCTTGAACTGACCAGAGGGTGGATGTTGACCTACACTGGCCCTGAACTTTCAGTCTGCAGGGGTGCAAAGTGACAGGGAGACCAGATGTCTGAGGTCAAGGTGTCCCAGGACCGTGCTCCCTCCAGAGGCTCCAGGGGAGGGTCCTTCCTGCCCCTTCCAGCTTCTGGGGGCTCCAGACGTCCCTGGGCTTGTGGCCACATCCCTCCTGTCTCTGCCTCCGTCTTCACGTGGTTTCTCCTCTGTGTCTGTGTGTCTCCTCTTCTGTCTCTTAGAAGGACGCTGTCATTGGATGTAGGGCCACCCTCCTCCAGGAGTACCTCATCTCAGATCCTTCACTGCGTCACATCTGCAGAGACCCTTTAGCCAAACAGGGTCCCGTTCTGCGGTTTCAGGTACTCATGACATTTTGCAGAGGTATTCAACCCAGGACACCCTCCAAGTCTAGGAGGCCCAGAACTTTCCAGGGTATCCCCATCCTTGCTGCAGAAAACCAGTCTGTGTTTGTCTTGATTTCAACTGAAAGGGCTGCCTGATTGAAAACAAAAAAGCACAGTGGCTCTCCTCCCTGCCCCTAAGAAGGGACCACATAGACAATGAGCAAAGAGCTCACACAGGGGGCATCCCAGACCCCAGCAGATGTGGAGGCACAGCCAGAGGGCAAGAAAGCACGAATATACCCCCCAGCTCCGTCTCTCCTCTCCCACCCCAGCCACCTTCCGTCTTACCTGGAACAGAGTCTGCTGCCCGGTCGCCCACTGCTGCTCTCACCCCTTCCCCTCTGTTCTCCGCATGGCACACTTGAGAGACACGGTCACCTCCCACCTCACCTTCTGCCTTAAAACCTGCAACATCCATTGCACATAAAAAAGAAGCCGAGTCCTCGTCCCAGACCAGAGGCACTGTCTGTGCCATCTGTCCCGTGTGTGTCTCCTGCCATCTTTCCCAGAGCCCACACACCTGTGTGGCAGCAGCTGAAACCCAGATCCTCACCTGTCAGGACCTTTGCCCCCTGCCTGGAGTGCTCTCCCCCAGTCCTGGCTGCTTCACCCTCATTCTGAGGGCAGGGAGCCCATGGGGCTGACCTCTCCTCCAGGTTTACCTCACTGATCCAAGATCTGTATTTCAACAATGGTATGGAAATCACACTTATATATTAAAAAAAACAAAACAAAAACCAAAACCTTCTAAAGCTATGCATTGGGAAAAAGAAGGGCTAGTGAAATTGTGCCCCAAATGTGAACAGTTACCTCTAGGTGGCTATAGTGTGAAGAATCATTTTCCACCTTCTTTTCTCCGTTTGCCAAATTTTCCTTAGAAAGCATGTGCTACTTTTAGGAAGGGAAAATTAATAATAGACTCTTTTTAATAAATTCAGTATTTAAAACTTCCAGGTAGCGCTTGATGGAGAAAGGCAGCCCGTGGAGAATTCTTCTGTAAAAATGAAGCACATCCTATTACTTCCCCATTTTCAAATGTAATCTTTCACTATGTCTGTCTCCTTTAAGAAAGCAGATACCCTATCTGGGAGAAAAGGGAGGGTACTTAAATCATGTGCTTTTATTTTCACTGCACTTTACCTGGGAAGGGGACGTTGTAGTGTAGATCTTTGCTGCCCAGTGGGATGGGATATTGAGATTTAATGTGTGAAATGGGCTCACACAATTTTGGAGACTGAGAAGTCCCAGGATTTGCCACCTGCAAGCTGGAGACCCAAGATGGTATATGTTCCAGTCCAAGGGCAGGACAAGATGAGATGAGATGCCCCAGCTCAAGCAGAGAGGCAGGAGAAAAGGGGGCAAGTTCCACCTTCTTGTGACTTTTGCTCTAATCTGACATTTAACTGATTAGACAAGGCTCACCCACCCTGGGGAGGGCAATCTGCTTTACTCAGTCCAGAGATTCAAATGCTAATCTATCCAGAAACACCCTCCCAGACACACCCAGAGTCACGTTTAGTCCAGGGGCCCTGTGACCAGACAGGCTGACACATGGAATTAATCCAAGGACTGTTCATTCTGCCCTGGCTGTTCCTCGAGACCGGGGGGTCCTTGATTTGATTTTCTTGTGAACACCAGTTGGGATTGGGTCCAGGGCATTTCCCTTCACAAACGCCCCCTGGATGCACCCCCAGGTCTCAGGGATCTCCACACGACTTGAGCATCTTTTGCATAAAACTCTGTGGCTTCCACGTCCATGTTGGGGTTCTGAACCATCTTCCCCGCCATCGATTTACCTTGCCAGTGTCCAGGCTCGGAGACATGCCCTGTGGAGGATTAACAGGGAAACCACTTTCAGAGGAGTCTTCGCTACTAAGGGGGGAAAAAAGCACTAAGTTAAACCCACAGGGTCTGCTTCCTTTTTCTTTATTACTGTGCACCCAATAGACTCTTTATTTTGCAAAATATATCGACTGCATGCTGACTCCTGGATAACGGGCTTCTCTACTCTGTTACGAGGATTAAATTATTAGCGATCAATGGCGCCCCTCGTAGGGATGCAGAATGTGCAGTGCGTATACAGATGTGCAAGCCCCTCCAACTCTAGCACTCTCTCAACTGCATCCGTTTGCTCAAAGGTGGCGAATCTCAAGCAAGAGGGGAGAGGGAAGCAGATAGACAGAGCGCCTCCGGGGAGCATGCTCAGGATGGAGACTAGCTTCCACGGCGACAGGAAGGTGGATTTTCTCAAGCCCGTCATGGGAGAATCCCTCCGTGTCTCCTCTGTCTTCCTGTTCCCTTGGTGAGCACCAATGGGAAGACCCTTGGCCACCAGCCAGTGGCATAAATACCAACATCACGGACACTAGCCAACGTGGATCCAGGACAGCATGTGCTGGAGGTGTCTCTCTGAAAGCCCAGAGTCCTCTGCCCGCGTGGGGTGGACTCTGGGCATTGGGGTGTCCCGGGATGGGCCTTCCCAAGTGCTGGGAGGTGATTATGAGCTCAAGCGGAGCAGGTGATCCACAATCGTCCAACCCTTCACTCAGTGCCCACTACCCCCGGGCGCTGAGAAGGCCAGCTGGACACGACAGACAGTGTCTCGGGGGAGCACGTGGACAGATCCAGAACTTGGGAACGAGGCCAGTGGGGAGTGCCTGGGGGAGCCACTTCAGCTGGGAGGGGCTCTCCATGCACCTGTGGACTTTGGAGGCGAGAGAAGGGTGACGAGCCGGGTGTCCATGGGGCAGCGCAGGGAAGGACCTGGCAGTTTGAGGAGCCCCAGGGCCACAGAGGACGGTAAGCACGCACCTTACCGAAGGGCCGAGGAGAGGCCCCAGGGACCCTGTGGGACACAGCGTGGTCTTTGTTTCAGCGTGGGTGCCGTGGAGGGATAGCTGGACAAATTGGGAAAGTCCTGGAAACAGGAACAGAGCCAGGACTAAAGACCAACAAGGAGGCCCCACGATGATGCAGGCGCAGCAGCAGGGCGTGGATAGACCAGGATTATGCTCGGATGACGTGGACACCCTTCGCAAGGTCTCAAAGGACAGACGTGAGCACCAGGCTGTGAGGACACTGCCCACGTAGACCTGCTTTGTCTCCACCAACGAATGAAGAGGGAACAACCTTAATCGGTGGCCCATCCCCTCCCAGAACCAAGCTCACGGCACGCCCAGGTATTAGGAGAGTCAGAACACCGAGCAGGTTTGTACACCTCTGCAGGTCAGCATCCATGAGTCTGGGTATCTGGGTTACCTGCTTTCCTCCGCCGTGGCACAACTCCCCACAGGCTACGAGGCTTCAATTCAATGAAACATCCGACATCCAGGGATGTCCCAGAGACCCCGTGACCCTTCCCTTGTGGCTCAGGCACCCGTGTGCTGTCCCAGCTCCCCAGAGAGGAGCTTTCCTCTCACGTGAGCCTGCAGAGGCTAATCTCCCAGGTAGTTCTCTCTGCCATGTGGGTGCTGTCTCAGCCACTTGAAAGGGGAGCCATAGACAGATACCAAGCCATCATTAAGATGCTCGTGCCCAGAATGAACGAACCAACAGGATCACAGAGGACGTCTCCTGTAGGTGGCCGGGGCCCTGCCTGGGCCTCCAAGGGGGTCCCCGCCTCGCCGGGGTCAGAGCGTCTCCGTCACCAGCGGGACCGGGCACCCATGTGTGCGTCACAGCCCTGACCCGGCCCCTCGGGATGCCAGGGCCTATTCTACATACATTTTTTCGCTTCCGACGTGGGCCGGTGCTCGTCTGTCTTTAATAGATCTAATTATCAGAAAACGCACTTTGCAATCAGCCCCACACGACACAGGCCTGATTCTTCCGGCGTGCCAGCCAGCTGTGTGGAAAGGCACAGCTCTAATCTCTCCCCCTCCACATGGTCCAGCAGATGAAAGTAATTTTGTGCTCAACTGTCTATAAGTAATTAGGCTGCGATGTAAAGGGGTCTTTATGAATCCGTTCGGAATGAGGGTATTCGGAGTAATTATGAGCAATCGTCCCCCTTACTAAGATACACCTTATGCATTTTACATGAGCCCCCATTATTAGCATAACCTGACTATCAAAGCCCCCCGGATCCACTGACTTCCTTTTCATGTAACAGGCTGAAATTCCCCAGAAATATAATAATTTGAAAACAGGGGCGATGACGGTGATCAGCTTCAGCTGTAATTTGTTACATTTCTCTCCTTTGTTTTTTGCCGGGTAGAGATGCCGGCCCATGGAGGCCCCATTGTACACACGAGCGAGCATTCCTCCTTCACCGCGAGGTGGGTTTCGGTGTGCAAGCGGGGTCTCGTGGCCATAACGCACGTCAGGCACACACACGGAATGCCGTCATCTTACTCATTAGGAGGGCACAAGACGAGAGCTCCATTATGCTGAGTAAGTCGGACTGACTCCTGGGCCCTGTGACTTTGAAAGACGGGTCATATTCACCTCCGACCAGACACTCCTTTAGGGTTCCTCCGTTCAGACCTTCTGGGGTCACGGTGAAGGGTCTGCATTGGAGCCCCCAGAAGGTCTGCCCCCAATAAGTTTCATTGCACCCTCTGTGCAGAACTGGCTGCCCTGTGCCGGCCAGGTGTTAGAAGGGGCTGCTTGAATCGGAGGGAGAGCGTGAGCCCTCACATCACGTGGACGTTCGGAGACCTAAAAGGAAATAGGTGGGACAGTATATTGAATGTGCCTGAGATGTTTTATGGCTCTGGGTTTTTCACGGCCAGCCTCCTGGGTCAGGCATAAACATCCTTTAACTTTCTCAAGATGCCCCCAACTTTCTTGCTCTGGAGTGTCCAGGAAGAGGTGGTCAGAGATGTTTGGGGTATGTAGAGATGGTGAGAAAAGGAAGAACCAACCCAATGTCCATCAACAGGTGAACGGGGTCCATGCACACAGTGGAATATGACTCAGCCGTGAAAAGGAGTGAAGCCCCGACACAGGCTACCACGTCGATGGACCTTGAACACACGATGCTCAGTGAGAGAAGCAGACCCAGAAGGACACACAGTGTGTGATTCCGTTGATAGGAAACGTCCAGAACAGGCAAATCCACAGACAGAAAGCAGGGTTTTGGTGCCAGGGGCTGGGTGGGGGGGCGACTGCTCATGAGGACCGGGTTTCCTCGTGGGGGGATGGAGATGTTTCAGAACCAGATAGAGGTGCTGCTTACACGACATTGTGAGTGTGCTAAATGCCTCTGAATTGTTGCTTGGAAACGGTTCACTTCCCGCTATGCAAATGTCACCTCAACTTCTTAAAAGGAAGAGAGAAGCTATATAGATACATACATATATATATACACACATATATATACGTAACTTATGTGAGACTAATTTCATGCTGTAGAATCAGCACTGCAAGACAGAACAGGATAAAATACCACATCCATACAACTCAGAGGTATTTGGACATTTTTATCTATACAACTCAGAGGTCTTTGGATATTTTTATTTATGCAGCTCGGTGGCATTTGATCATTTTTATTTATGCAACTCAGAGGTCTTTGGTCACTTTTTCCGATGAAGAAAACTGTGTACATCTTTGCTTAGAAACGAAATGATCCAATTTATGACAAGGGACATAAACATTACCTCACACACAGGACTCCCCTCAACACGTGTGACCTCAGAGTGGGTCCTTTGCCACCCGAGGTGTTTGCTGTTCACCTCGAGTCCACAACTTGCTCCCTTCCTCTGGGAAGGCTGTTCTGGCAGCTCCCTTCTCCAGTTTAGAGTAACCTCCACCACGTGCTGCAGGTGACATGAGATTATGCCGTGAGGCCCCGGCAGGGCTACACAATTCACAGGGAACCCACACCAGCTCTCCCAAGGTTCGCTCTGCTGGGGAAAATGGTGGTTCCTGCAGCTCCGTGGGGACCTCGCTGATTCCCCCCAAAACTCAGGCTTTATCTAGACAAAGACCAGCATTCCCCCAAGCGGCGTGTGTCTGCTGCAACTCCAGCCATACGCCGATCTGAAAACTCTCTTGCTCCCTTTAGAATTTATGTCAGCAGAGACCATCCACCAGAAAAAAAAAAGAATTGATTTTTCATTCACACACGCGAGCGAGCATGGGCTCCCAGCTCTTAAAGACGATAATTACATTGTTTTCAAACATCCCCCATCACACCAGCTCCATTAGGATCCAAATTGCTTTCCCACAATTTGAAAGGAAAATATTTCTCTGCGGAGATGATGGCAGACGTTACATTTTCCGCAGCCGTAATGTCCACTCCGTGCAGAGGGCTGTTAGGACCACCTCCAAGCTGACAGATAACCATGATGGGATTTCACTCATCCTGACCTGGTGATAAATAAGCGGTCCAGAGGCAGCGATGTACTGGGTTGGTGATGCTTGTTACGCGCTGCTTCAATGATGATGGAGTGGACGCCCGATTGCCTCGTAATTGCTGGCTTGGTAAACATCCAAGTGTTCGTCCTCAGTGTTCCGCTAAAGCGGTTAAGAGGTCTAACTCCTTAATAGCCGCGAAGGAAAAAAAAAAACAGCCGGCGGGGCTGGTGGGGTGACGGGGAAGACTATTTCTTTGGACACGTAAATGCTTTTGGGCCGCTGGCTAATTGCACTGGTCCAAAATGTCCTTGAGGAAAGCCAGGTCAGAGTTTTGTTTTTCTTACCTCATCTGCATTGCTTTTTTTTTTTTTTTCTCCCTCAGCATCATAACTGGACCATCAAGCATTTCTCTAAGGCTTCAGGATTCTGTTTACAAGAGAGACACTGGCTTGGGAACCAAGGGGCCTTTGGCCATGTCCCGTGCTGCCACTGAGAAGCTAATATTAAAAAGATAATGCTGGCCACTGACACCAATCCCTTCCCAGAAAGAACTGTTCCTGGAATGTAAAGAAGAATATCACTGCAGAAAAAGTACCACTAACTGTGGTGTCTTAGCAATTCCCTGCACCTCCAATGGGTGGGGGGGAAAAAAGGTATAATTCACTGTATTTCCAAATAACATTAAATTGTAGTCAAAATATTTAGTGCTCCAGTCGATTTGGTCCAAAGAAGCCAACTGGTTGGAAAGAGTTTGTGGAATAAACACAAAAATACAACGTAGCAACGATTAGACAAGACCCATCCCAAATTTTATCAGCCTTCTTAAAACCAAAGAGTCATCAGTAAAATTTTTCAATGGGATCCAGGTTCGATTTCAATGATGCATGTCACTGGGGTCAGGTAAAAAAGGTTTTTGTTCGGGTTTTTTTTTCTTTTTGGCCACAGGAGGTTCAAGCTGCCCTTTAACACCAAGATGGTTCGAGGCATTTATAGACTCATCAGCCCTATTTTCAGATTAAGATTCCGTAAGGGTGTAACCATGCATTTTCCCATCTTCAACCCCAGGTGAGTTCTGTAGTTCATCATGGCGTCCATCTGATGTCCCTGGATGCAGGTGACATCGTAGATATCCCAGAGGTTGACTTTCTGGGTTTGAGATCTCAGCCGGACGCCCAGATGTGGTGTCTTATTCCTCTTGCCTGTTCCTCCAAAGCTCACTGCAAATTTTAAAAGGCATAAACCTTTAAGCAATGGCATTTTGAGCACCCGTTTCCCCATGAGAAGGGACCTGACATCACAGCAAATGTGTGAAAATGGACTCCCCTGATTTTGTTGGCCAGAAGCACACAGACCTGGCAGAGAGACGCAGTGACATCAGGTGATGTTTGGGGTTTAGCAAAAAAAAAAAAAAAAAAAAAGTATTCAACTATTTTTTTCAAATATTTTGGTCTTGGCAAAGCCTACTTTTTTAAATGTGTTTTCCTTCATTTTAAGACCCATGAGTATTTCGAGGGAAATGTAATCCATCTGACAGAAGCATTTTTTTTAGCTCACCACAGACAAAGTGAGAAAGCACCACTTTCACTGGTACTTAGAAACCATGGAACTGCTGGGGGAAGTGTGGTCATTTCCCAAACTGAAATATCGTGCAAGGTATGAATGATAAGAAGACGACGAAGAATGCAGTGACTTACCCAGAAGCAACAGATTCGGAAAGGAAATTCAACAAGGGAACCAGAAGTAACTCCCGCTACATGATACCTTTATTCTTTGTTTGCAACCAGACTATATCTAGAACACATCCTGGGCATGGCAGGGAGAAAAGAAATAGAATAAAACACAAACTCTGTGTCCTCTCATAAGTAGCATGGTTCCTAAAGACAGAGAAAGAATTGGAGAGCAGTGAAAACGCAGCAGACACAGCTACAGGAGAGACTCAGTTCCGCAAACTCACTGGCCACATGGCCACAAGTACCTGCATCTTGTGGTTGTTATGTCTTTCCGTGAGCAGCTACTGGGCTCCAGTGAAGACACAGAGATGGACAGACGTACCAGGAGGAGATCTGGATACAAGTGCACTCGTTGCAGGAATCAGAACTCGGTGAGTACTCCTCAACCAACTTTTTATTTTGTCTGTTTATAGAGAAATAAAAGCCCCAAAGGCAAGGAGTTCATTAGAGGAAAGCAGAACAGAATCTCTGCCAGGGAGGAGTCCCCAGTCCACGGTGAAGGAGCCCTCAGTCCATCCAAAGAGGAGGGGAGAAATCTTCAATCCATGGCAGAAGAGCCCTCGGTCTAGTCATTGTAAGCCAATTCTGCAGAACCGAGAAATGAACCACGGCTCAAGTCACTGGGGCCTCTGATCTCCTTGGACCTCAGGGAGCTGTGCCCACAACACGGGGGAGCTGAGCTGGGTACCAGGGGCCACCCACTTATCTCATCCCCAAGAGGGACAGAGGCAGGCGCAGGAGCGGAGGGTGTGAATATCCCAACGAACAGATACGCAGGCATTCCTGAAGAATCAGAGAAAATTTAGCCAATAGGGTTAACACTGCCTTAAAGGGCTTTTCCACAGGGAACATCCGATTAGTTGCCAGGGGCCAATCTTTCCTGCTTAACAAAGCTGCAAAATATTCTAATGTACTCCTCTGTACGATGCTAGGGATCTGCGTTAGAACGTCATCCAGCAGAGTCAGCATTGCTGTTTCTGTAACGATGGAAGCCTCTATGTGGTGGTTAATGTTGTGTCTACTCGGCTGCACCTTGGTGCCCAGAGGTGTGGCCAGACATTCCTGCGGATGTGTCTGTGAGGGTGTTTCAGGATGAGATTCACATTTAAATCGGTGGACTTTGAGTAACGCACATTGCTCTCCATAACGTGGGTGGGCCTCATCTCATCAGTTGATGGCCTGACTGGAGCAAAAACATTGATATCCTAGAGCAAGAGAGAATTCTGCACAGATGGCCTTCAGACGTCAGCTACAACATCGGCTCTTCCCTGGGTCTCGAGCCTGAGGTACTACCCCAGAGATTTTGGACTTCTAGCCCTCACAGTCATGTGAGTCAGTTCCTTATAACAATCTCTTTCCCTCTCTCTAGGCTATGGATATAGACAGATAAATAGCAGATAGATAGATGAGAGATAGATAGATAAAAGATAGATACATAGATACACAGATAGATGCACAGATGATAGGTAGACAGACAGGTAGATACATAGTCACTTCTGTTGGCTCTGTTTCCCAGGAGTACCCTGGCTAATACAACCTGTCTTCCTTTTCGCTCCTACCGTGTATTTTCTGGCAATGTGACTCCTGTGCAGCATTGTGGGTGGCAATGAGACAATAGCTAGAAATGTACAGATAAGTGTTATGCCGTAATTATCATCAATAGGAAGCCTTGGCAGAAGAAAATATTGACATCGTCAGCTGGCCCAAGGAAATGTGAATTGGATGTATCCTTGTCACCTGCTTCAACCACCGGGAAACTCCAAGACAGGAAAATACAATAAATAACCTGAATTCTTTTTGCAGGTGAGTTCTATTTAGACGTTTCACCATGTTTTAATTCCATAAAATTGCCTACTTGTGTGAGAGAGGAATGCTTGGATATCTACCTGGAAATTTCACAGCATGTTTGGAAACACAGGGACGTATGTTATAGCCCACGAAAGGGCTGGATCCCAAGGACCCCCACAGCTACGGTCCTTGCCATGAAAACAAAGAATTGAATCATCTGTAGGAAAGGCGTGTTTGATTTAATTTCCTGATCTCTGCAACACGGCCTCCCTGTACTTGGCGAGGGTGGCGGGCAAGGCTCCCAGCCCAAGTGCCCGTGAATATTCCATTAGAAATCAATTAACCCACGTCTGCTCAGAAACACTCCAATCATCCGAGGTTACACGCCGTGCCTGATGCATTTATAGCCCCCATGTAAGTAGTCCCCGGAGACCCCCTAATGTGTAAACAGCATAAAAAATGATCCTTTATTCCTGCGAGCTTCACCTGCCACCTTAATTGAATAAATGGGGCTGTGATCCAGGAACACTTCTGCACACACGCATCACGGTGACTCATCCACCACACGTGGACACACGCCCACCTCCCCGCTCTCCCCTCGCTGAAGAGATAGTCCAGGACGATTCTCTTGTATTGAATGCACATTCTGCTCCAAATACTGCAGGTCCACACTTTTCTCCTCTCCCCATCCCCAGCCTGCAGAAGGAATAGAAATTAACGTTTAAGGCAACCGTGTCTTATGTCCTACGTATTTAATCGTATAGAAAGGACACGTCCGACTGTGAGGACCATGCCCCAGATGTAAGCTGATTTTACCTTAAACAAAACCCTACCTGCCGGTCAGGGAACCACCTGTCATGACCCAGTTTTGCCAGTCTGTGGGACGTGGCCCAGGCTTGCCCGTTTAGAAAGAAAAGGAATGACAAGCGTTTTGGAAAACGCCCCCAAAGCTGCACAAGTCAACACCAGGCACAGTCCCCAAATCTCCCTTAAAATGAGCTCCATGCCTCCGCCATGGCCCTGGGGCTCTGCCCCGCCCAGAGCCCGCCTGCCCTCGACGCCACCCACCCCGACGCTGTCTCAACACCAGTGTGCTTTCCTGGACACACCCCACCCCACCACTACCCCCGACCACTGGTCACTTTCCCTATTTGATGCCCTTAAGAATTCTCAACAGTGCCTGGGTTGTGTCACGGATGAACTAGGTTCCACTTTTGTCATCTTTCTCCCTCTCCTGGAATGCATGCTTTTCCCCCCGGTAATCTTCAACTGTGATAAAACAACACAACATACAATTTACCACCTTCGCCTTTTTTAAGTGCACAGTGGAGTGGCATTAAGTCCATTCACATGCCACCATCCCCACCATCTTTCTCCAGAACTTTATCATTGCCCCAGACTGAAACTCTGTGCCTGTCGCATTCTAAATCTCCGTCCCCCTCCCCTACCCCTTAGCACCGCCATCCTACTTCTGGTGAATTCAGGAATCACCTGAATGATGAGTGGAATTCTACAGGAGTTATCCTTTCCTCTCTGGCTTATTTCACCGAGCATCATGTCCTCGGGGTTCATCCACGTTGTAGCAGGTGTCAGAATGTCCTTCCTTTTCGTGGCTGAGTCACATCTCACTGTTTAGATATATCCCATCCTGTTTATCTAATCATTCATCGATGGACTTGCTTCCACATTTTAGCTACTGTGACCAGTGCTGTTGCAAACGTGTGTGTCCTGGAAACGATGATGCTTCAGTCCCTGAATCTGCCTGACATGTGCCTGGGCTGCAGTGGGTCCCCTAAACGTACGTGCCAACTAAATTCCAGCGCTCTTCCCTTTTTTTTTTTTTTTTTTTTTTTTTGCGGTACGTGGGCCTCTCACTGTTGTGGCCTCTCCCATTTCGGTGCAACAGGCTCCGGACGCGCAGGCTCAACGGCCATGGCGCGCAGGCTCAACGGCCATGGCCCACAGGCCCAGCTGCTCTGCGGCATGTGGGATCCTCCCGGACCAGAGCACGAACCCGTGTCCCCTGCATCGGCGGGCGGACTCTCAACCACTGCGCCACCAGGGAAGCCCTCTTCCCTTTTATTATTTATTGGAAGCCACTCAATAACTGTACTTCATAGAATGATAATCCCTCTTTCAGAGATGGAGAAAGTGAGACGTGGCACGGTAATTTTCCCACTCTCTCATAGCTGGGAAGTGGCACATTTGGGGTTCACGCCGAGAGCTGACCACTTTGGAGCTGGAGGTATGATGCCATGTGGACCATCGAGGCAACTCCAGTTCAGACACTGCAGTGGGTCCCGAAAACTCCAGGAACCAGTTAACCACTGTCAAATATTGAGTCCTCCCTCGGGCCGTGGTTCCAATTCATGACAGAAGGCAGGCAGAGCTACTTGGGGTTAAATACACAAGAGGTCGAAGAGACAGTAGCCATGATGTAGTTCCCCAGAGTTTAAAAGACAAAGGGTCCCTGGTAAAGACATGAGCAACTTGCTGACCTGCGGGGGCTCGAGCTGATGGAAAGCATGAGAGATGGGGAGAGATTTCCCAGGAATCAATCCCTAAAGGACGGAGCCTATAGGAACCAGAAGGTGGGTATGACGAACTGAATAATAACCCCCAAATGCTCATGTTCTAATCCTGTAAACTGTGAACTTATATGGCAAAGTCTTTGCAGATGTGATTAAACATCTCAAGATGTTTAATACAGTACCCTGGATTATCCAGATGGACCCTAAATCCAATGACAGAGTCCTTCTAAGAGACAGAAGAGGAGAGACACAGACACAGAGGAGAAGCCACATGAAGACGGAGGCAGAGACAGGAGGGATGCGGCCACAAGCCCAGGGACGCCTGGAGACCCCAGAAGCTGTTAGAGGCGGGAAGGACCCTCCCTGGAGCCTCTGGAGAGAGCACAGCCCTGGGACACCTGGACCTCAGACGTCTGGTCCCCAGGAATAGGAGAGGATGAATATGCAATGTTTTAAGTCCCTGGTTTGTGGTCATATGTCACAGCAGCTCCAGGACAATAACACTGAATGATTTTGAAGTCTCCTCTCCAGCTGAAACTTCACATCAATGTATTTACATGTCTCTCTCACTTTGTGTTTGTCCACTCAGTCTGCCAATAACAACATGCCACAGATGGGGTGGCTTAAACAACACCCTTATTTCCCACAGTCCTGGAGGCTGGGAGTCTGAGATCATGGCGTGGGCACATTAGTTCCTGGTGGTGTTCTCTTCCTGGCTTGCAGGCGGCCACCTTCTCTATGTGTCCTCACACGATGAAGAGAGAGCTCTGATCTCTTCCTCTTCTTATAAGGATGCTGATTCCATCATGGGGTCCCCACCCTCATGACCTCATCAAAACCCAACCACCTCCCAAAGGCTCTACCTCCTAACATCATCCCACTGACAGTCAGGGCTTCTGCATATGAAGGACACACATTCCGTTCACAACATCACTCGTACGTTGGACTCTTTTGATGGGAAAATATGTATGTAACCAATTTAACAGGCTCTGGGAGTAGTTTTTACTGGAGAATCCTTGAGATGTATCTGTCCTTACCAGTGTCCCCAGGGTGCACTGGAGGAGGCTGTACACAGAGCTCTCTGATGTGGGCATCGCGGGTACCAAGCATAGCTTTTTAGGGTGATACCTTAATTGTCACTCATAGTCTGCCACCCACATGAAGATGATGACTATGAATCCCAGTCTCCCACCAGGACACCAAGCCCATCAGGCACAAGTTACCTGAACTTAGGTACAAGGTCACAAGGAAAGAAGCAATTGCCAGGGGACAGGCATGGCCAGACCAACGTAAACCCACACGGGTCTGGACTTACAGCCTTAGGGCTGTACCCTGAGAGTTCCCCACATGATGACAGTCCTGGTGGCGTGGCTCCCACCCCCTTCAAATAAAAAGAATAATGTTAAATTATGATCAACATACTATTCTGTGTCCTTAATTCTCAGGCACTCTCTTTATCTAAAATTACTGAAATCAAAACATCTTTCAAAAAGAAATGGACACGTGAACCACAGTGGATTTTATTTTTCCAATAAGTCCTTTCCTTTCAAATCACTTTCCGTTCAAATCACTAGTTTATTAGCTCATGTCATCATTAGATTGAGAAAATACGGTGCGTGCTCCAAGGAATGAAGGTGAATATTTTAAAACATTCTTCGCATTTATGGATTGAATATGTGTATCCTCCCAAAATTTATATATTGAAACCCCAGCCTCCAAGGCGATGCTGTCAGGAGGTGGGGCCTTTGGGAGGTGACGAGGTCATGAGGGTGGAGCCCCCATGGATGGGATTAGTGTCCTTATAAAAGGGACCCCAGAGAGCTCCCACGCCTCTCCCACCAGGTGAGGACACAGAGAGGACGTCCATCTATGAACCAGGAACAGAGTCCTCACCAGACATTAAGTCTGCCCTCGGCAGGACCTTAGACATCCAGCCTCCAGCACCACGAGAAATAAATATCTGTGGTTTAAGCCCCCGAGTCTGTGGTATTTTTTTTGATAGCAGCCCAAAGAAATTAAGACATTCACCAAAAGGATTTTCTGCTTAACATTTACGTAAGTGGGAGAAAAAATAACGTCAACTAATTGCATACAAATGAGCATTCTGTTTAAACAAAGTGTTACCCACTCACCAATTCCTGCTGACTTCTGTAAACACTTCTCCTTAATGCTACATCGTTTCTACTTAAAGCCCATTTAAATTAATTTCATTTCTTCAATTTCCTAGAGAGCTGACAGCAGGGTTTGGGTTTATAGGAAGAGCATGAGGTGAAGCGGGAAGTGAGATTAGAAATCTTTGGCATATGACAAACTTGATCAAGTTCTTGGGGTCCACTCAGAAGGGACACAGCAGAAGAACATGTTTAACTTTGATTTTTCACTTGCCTTAGCCAAGGAAAAAAATGTTAAAAGAGGGGAAAAGAGATGCTATGAATAACTATTACACACACACACACACACGCGTGCACGCACACCCATGCATTGCATGAACACAGAACACCTACAATTGCCAGACAGAACAGCTGGAAGATAGATGTGCAATTTTGGTAAGGTTGTGTTATTAATACAATTGCTTATTTTAGAACAAGCAGTCTGAGGACCGTTGTAAAACTTATTAAAAGTGGATTTTTCCATGAGTCTATATATATTTTAAAGCACACCCCGTGAAGTAACTGACATGTTGTTCTGAGCTGTACGTAAGCAAGTCACTTGTTTAAAGGAAATTTCTGGTTCCACTAGAGAGTTCTAGGTTAGAGGTTTCTGCGGCGGCTTTTATGTGCTAACTCTCATAAAAAGTCCTTCCAATCTGGGCAGTTTTCTCACCATTGCCCTCTCTCTGTTTCTAATTGTGAGTTTTTCTGGGAATAAATACCACTTGGAGGTCAGCACCGCCAACACAACCTCCTCCTTATTGGGCATTTAGAATTGCTCCTCAGTTTGATCTGTCCTTGAAATACTCCACTTTTGTCTTGGGCAAGAAGCGGAAACAAAGACTTTATGAAATTAGCAACCGAATAAAACTGCTAGAGGCGATGTGAAGGTCGGCGAGTTGGGCCGCGCTGGTGTGGATTCCTCCTCGTCTTCCTCCACAGCAGGTTTGGGCTCGGTTGACCCGCAGCTGCAGCATTTCATCGAGGTGGAGACTCAGAAGCAGTGCTTCCAGTAGATGGTGCACCAGATGAGGGAACTTTGTTGGGAAAAGTGCACGGACAAGCCTGGGCCAAAGTTGAACAGTTGGGCTGAGGCCTGTTTTGTGAACTGCATTGAGCGCTTCATTGATACAAGCCAATTCATCTTGAATCGACTGGAACAGACCCAGAAATCCAAGCCAGGCTTCTCAGAAAGCCTTTCTGACTGACCTCAGCATTACCTCTTTGGAAAAGGGAGGTAGTTCAAGAAATGAAGAGCAGTTGATGGGACGGTTGAAGAAAAGGTGGGGGATCGGCTCCCACCTCTGTCACTCTTGGGACATCCTGTCATCTGAGAAAGAACAAAGACCAATTTTTGTGTGTGGGTGGGTTTGAGGGTCAGATGTGTCTGGGGTTGTGTTTTTTAATGCTAATCGTGGGAAAACGATTGACAGATGAACGGAAGACTCTACTAGATGTGTATTATTGTATGTGGGACGATGCTTTCTTGGTAGTCCCAGTAACTGCTCCCTACAATTTTAGTAGAGGAACTGCTCTATAATTTGATAGTGGGACCACATAGGTAATAATCTGTTATTTGTGTGGGTTCCTTTCAGATTTCTGGAGAGATCGATATACATCTTTGTGTCTCAGAAAGGGCAGCAGTGGGAGAAAGAGTAATTTGGTACTTGCCTGTAGGCCTCCTTATCTAATGTTTGATTATCAGTGCTGGAAAAAAAATGTATGGATTATTCATACAGTACATTTCACCTTTCTAGGTTATCTCCCTCCTTTATACTGTGATTCACTTAAATATCTATATAAAGTACAGTCTCGAGCTAGTACAGGTACCTTAGAGTCTAGAGGCCTTTAGTTAAAGGAATCTAGCCAGCGAACGTAATTCTCATACTAAACTGCCACAAGGAAGAAGTTAACTTACCCTGTATATCAGGGCCCCCCAAAATAGAAAGATGTGCCTAAATGAAAAAATAAGTTATAAAGATTTAGGCCAGTCAAAAACTAGCAGCTCTTTCAGATAGAGGTGCATGCCTAATGTAAATCAGCATCGTTTCCGTTTACTGTGTTCTTTTAATCACTGAAATAAAAGCTTCTACAAGAAAAAACAAACAAACAAATACACTAGAGGCACTGAAAGAGGGTGGAGGTAAAGCAAGCATCCCCCTGGGAACTGTGCAGCCACTGCCTCCTTCATCCATGTCCATCTGCCTGGTTCCTTGTCCTTGATCCCAGATAATTGTTCAAAACAGGAAGCTCAACCAGAAAGACTGAGCTGGTCCTGTGAGCATTTCCAGGAGGACACGGACCCACCGTCTCTTGGGAGAGGGGTCTGAACGAGCCTGCGATGGGGCAGAGTCACCCCAGGCGTCAGGATGGGTACTCCCACATTCTCTTCTTGAGAGTTAGCAGGTGATACACAGCCTGCCATCTCACATAAACAGTTTGGTTTATTTTCCCCAAATGCATGCTCTTCACACTGGGCCCTTCTCGGGTCCCTCCAGAGGGTCTCTTTACATAGTTCTCCACTGTTCATCCCCTTTAGAATCAGTTCCCAGGTCTCCCGTGGAGGTGGTCTGGCACACAGCTCTCTCCCCTCCCCTTATCGCTCATCACACCATCCTGCTGGCCCCAGTCCCAGCTCCCCTTCCTGGGCCCCATGGACACCCCCAGAAGAAGTGACTGATGGGTAACCCAAGTGGTTTCCCCAGACCAACCTCAATTCCAGCAACCCCGCCGGTCACACGCAAGGGCTCAGCTTAGCTATCACAACCTGTTTCAGAAAACACACGCTGTTCCCACACAACTCTCCCTTCTGCTCCCTCTGATGTGTGTATGCGTGTCAGCCTGACCACTACAGATTCCATGAGAGCGAGGACCACTCCCGATTCCTCAGGCACCCAGCACGGCCTTGGGCTGCTGAGGCCGGGTGTTGGAGACCTTCCCCAGGGCTGCTTCAGCTCCTCTCTCTGGTGTCCCACCTGCTCCACCTTCTCATCAGACTCACTGGGAACCCTGCAAGGACTGTGGACCTGGAGGAAGCAGCTGCCCACGAGGCCATAGAGAAAGGGGTACATTGTGCCTCCGACTCATGGCCCCTGCAGTGCCATGCCCACCAGCTGCTGTGATTTCAGTTCCAGGAGAAAGGGAAGGGAGGGAGAAGACAGATGGATGGATAGGTAGAGAGATAGCAGGTAAATAGGTAGATACACAGATAAATGATAGAATAGATAGATAGATGAATAAATGGATGGATGGATAGTTAGATAGATGGTAGATATAATGAATGGATAGATTATAGAATAGATAGACATAGATAGATAGATAGCAGATAAATAGGTAGATACATAGATAAATGATAGAATAGATAGATAGATAGATGAATAAATGGATGGATGGATAGATAGATGGTAGATATAATGGATGGGTAGATAGATTATAGAATAGATAGACATAGATAGATAAGTAGACACAGAGAGAGAAGGGAGAGAAAGAAAAAGAAAGAAAGAAAAAAAAGAACGAAGAAAAAAAAGAAAGAAAAAAGAAAGAAAAGAAAGAAAGAAAGAGAAAGAAAGAAAGAAAGAAAGAAAGAAAGAAAGAAAGAAAGAAAGAAAGAAAGAAAGGAAGAAAGAAAGAAAGAAAGAAAGAAAGAAAGAAAGAAAGAAAGAAAGAAAGAAAGAAAGAAAGGAAGAAAGGAAGAAAGAAAGAAAGAAAGAAAGAAAGGAAGAAAGAAAGAAAGAAGGAAACTCACCCAGCGCAGAGAGGGGATGCTGCTGGGGTCAGGGGCCGTGGAGGCATCAACTTATCACAGCCTCCGAGGACAAGATGGATTTTGTAAATGCCTTATGGAAATTAGTCCTTGGCCCCCAAGGCATAAATCTTGATATTGAAATGATTTACCCTGACTCTACTACTATTAGTGCTCTGTAAATTAGGGCCATAAATGCCATTTGCGTTGCCATTAGCAGAAGACAGTCCAGCCGGCTCCCCTCGGCTCGCACAGACACCCTCGGCCTCCTTCCCTTCCCTCTGTCTTCCCTCTCCCCACGTCCTTCGTCGGGGCTGCCAGCCAACCCTTCCACCCACACGGGTACCACCACTCGCTGGCCGCGCCCACCCCGCATGTGTACCCGGTCTGAGACTGCATTACAGTCTCCTTGAGACCTCCCTCCATTCCTGAGATCTAGGGGGAAAAATTCATTATTTATGAGTGCAGAGAAACCTCTACCTTTGCTGTTCAATTTGAAACACGTGTTCTGTAGAATCTCCAGCCTTTTGCTGAATATCATTAGTCAAAGCGGAGGGTTCACTACAAATAAAGGCTGATGGCCAGTGTCCTGGATCGGGCGGGATTTATATCTCGAGAATAAAGGAAGGCGTGTGCCTGGTGTGAGAGGGAAACAGGACGAACAGGAAGACTCGGTTTGGACAGGAGCTTTCCAAGGAGCTGGAGAAAAGAGCAGGGGCTGTGAGGTGGGAAGGCTTTCTTTTTTAATGTTTCTGCACATCTTTTCTGAGATGCCCCGGGCTGATAATTCAGCACTCAGCACCCACACACAAAGAGAAAGGAGGAGATGGGGTCCCTGCGGCCTCACAGAGAACGGGGCTGTTCCTCCATTCCTGACACCCTGACACCCACTGTACACCCTTAACAACCAGGAGAGCTCCCCACCCTGGTCTCTGGGATTTCTGTTTCCTGATCCTTTCATCAAGGATTTTGTCTTTGGGATGTTCCTAATCTTGGGGTGAGAGTCACCATCTTCATCTTGCCCACTGCTATAGATTGAATGTCTGTGTCACTGCCCCTGCCAAATTCATGTGTGGAATCCTAACTCCCAGTGGAATGGTGTCAGGAGGTGGGGCCTTGGGGAGGTGATGAGGTCATGAGGGTGCAGCCCTCATGGATGGGATTAGTGTCCTTCTAAAAGAGACCCCAGGGAGCTCCCTGGCCCCTTCCTCCAGGTGATGACACAGTGAGGAGTCACCATCTATGAACCAGGAAGCAGCCTCACCAGACGCTAAATCTGGCCCCGCCAGGATCTCAGACGTCCAGCCTCCAGAACTGTGATGAATAAATGTCTGTGGTTTATATGCCCCCCTGTCTACCATAATTTGTGACGGCAGCCCCAGTCGACTAAGGCACCCCTCCCTTCCTTGGCGGGGTGGTCCACTGAGCTAGCTCCTGACTCACTCTTGGTTTCTAATGCCTCCCCCATTTTCCCTTAACTTGGGGAACTAAGTTTCTTTTCTGAACGCTTCTCACCGATTCCTAAGCTGCCTTCCAATGTTGGATGACAGTCAATCACTCCCTTCCCTCAAACGTTTTTACCTCTGCTTGTCTCCCTCTGTTAATTCCTTTGCTCTCCCTAATCACTGGTCTTTCGTGCTCATGTCTTTTCTTGAAAAAAAAACATACAAGAAAGGGAAAGCCACCATATATTTCTAAGTTCTCTGTTGCTCTGGTGGCGACCCATCTATTCCTCCTGCCAACTCATGTTTGTGCTTCCTTCTCTCAGCACGTTTTACTTACCTGTAATTCCTTATTTGTGATTCCCTTTTGCTCAGACTCCTGTTATTTACAATTTCCTCTCCTTCCTTGATGGTTGAAACACTCCCACGGACACTAGTGCCCAGAAGGGAGCCTGTGCCCTAAATGGGTTTTAGGGTTGCCATGAAGCCACTGCCATCTGTCTCTAGCCTGTCTGCTCAAGCCTCTGCCCCAAATTTAGAGTCTGGGGGCTGAGGAAGGACTGTGTGACCCCATACTTTTCTGTTGCCCACTGTGTGCCTAAACTTTTCCTCCTTCCAAACAAAATATTCTCAAATACCATGAGACTCTGTTTGCCCTTCCAAACACCTATCTTTGTTTTTGAAAGCCAATGGTAACTTCTCTTGTATAGTTAGAAATATACTTATTGCTCTGTGCCAAAGACATACTGAAGATTGAGTTTCATGATTCCTTTCTTCAGAAGGGACCCTCTAAATTCTGCTTCGTGATACAAAAACCCTCCATCCATTTCTTATAAGCTCTACGGCAGGTCCTGGTGGGGCTGGCGACCTGCAGCCTCACCCAGGGCCACCACCAGTGCTCCTTGATTTCCAAACACGTGGGGAGCAACCCATGTGTCTCGGTCATGTTCCTCCTCTATTTTCTCCACGAGGTCCCCAACTTTCCCTGGCTTCTCTCCTCTTAGTGCCTAGGGTGGGTCATTCATCCATCACCCTCTGCCAGAGTCCTAGAACTTGGGGGCTTGGAGTTGAAGTGTCCTCTCCTCCTATAATTTCAGGTTAGAAATGATGCCCAAGAGGTGAGACATTCCATGAGCATGGAAACCAGGTCGCAAATGCCAGGCTGCCTTCCTGGTTCTCTTTAGACAGTCTCTGAGGGCACACACGGGACCGCCAAAGTGGAGGTTTCCCTTTCTTCTTTAGCACTCCTTCAGCAGGCAGAGTTGTTGGAAGAAACTCGTTAACTGAAGACAAATAGAACCTTGTATTTCTCCCCCCCTGAGTGGCAAAGAGTTTGTTTTTTTTTTAAAATAAAAGATTATACAAAATAGAAAATTAAATTAGCAATGATTTTCCGATGAAATGAGCAGATCCTTTGAGGCAAAGGAGATTTAAAAGAGGATTTAGACATCCATCCCTGCCTCTAAAACCCACACATGGTTTGGGTGAAATTAATTTTGTCCTTGACTCTGTGAGATGCGGGGACACACAGCCTCGCCGGACAGCCCCAAACCCAGGAAGGTTTGTCATCTTCCCAAGAGTCTGAGCTCCACAACGCCTGTGAAATTCTTGGTTGACATGGGACTTATGTGTCTAAGCAATATGGATACAGGGGTTTTGGACTGATGGTCTATGGGTAAACTTTTTTTAAAAAATTGAGGAAAGATTCACATAACATAAAATTAACATCTCACCATGTTTAAGTGGACAATTCATTCCACCAGCGTTTAGTTCATTCACCATGTTGTACAACCACCACCTCTATCTAGTTCCAAAACATTTTCATTCCCCCAAAGGAGGCCTCAGACTTGTTAACAGTCCTTTTCCATTCCAATCCTGGTTATATACCCCAAAGAATTGAAGACAGGTGTTTAAACAGATGCTTGGACCCACACATTCATAGCAGCTTTATTAACAGTAGCCAAAGAGTGGAAACAACTCAAGGGTCCATGGATGGATGAAGAGATAAACAAAATCTGGTTCACCCATACAGTGGAATATTATTCAGCCATAAAAAAGGATAAAGTTCTGTTACATGCCATGATGTGGATCAATCCGGATGAGCTTTTTCTCAAAGGTTTTCTTTGCCCTTGGGTATCGATGTGCATAAGCTATCACCTTTCCTGCTTCTTATCCTGGAAAATACTCCCCACCTGCTCCTTGCATGGGAAGGCATGAACAGCTTCCTTGACTGAGGATGGGCAGACCATAAGGGTACAAGGACACACACATGCAGAAGACACAACATACCCACAAGCATAACCACACAGACACAACACACACACACAGATGAATGCAACTGCACACACCCAACACCAGTGATATTCTCATGGCTGAAGGGGAGAGAAACCCTCTCTTTAGAAGGACCAAAGTGAGTCTCCCCATGAAGAGAAAACTGAAGCTTTCAGCTTTAGACACGTTTACAGTAGGACGGCAGAAACTAACACAACATTGTAAATCAACTATACTTCAATAAAAATTAAGATTGGGATATATATATATACACTATTGATACTATGTATAAAATACATAACTAATGAGGACCTACTGTAGAGCACAGGGAACTCTACTCAGTGCTTTGTGGTGACCTAAATGGGAAGGAAATCCCAAAAAGAAGGGATATATGTATACGTATAACTGATTCACCTTGCTGTACAGAAGAAACGAACACAACATTGTAAAGAAACTGTACTCCAATAAATATTTAAAAAATAAATAACTTTTTAAATTAATTTAAAAAATACTTTGTCAATAACATGGCAATCAATGACTTCAATGTCTATGGTTCTGCCATTACATTCCACGCCTATATTTCTGTTAACTGTTCTTCTTAAATGTCAGCTTATACACAAACGCAATCTTTTAAATGTAACTATCATTGGTTAAACCATATTGGTTCTGACAATAAACCGTTTGATAATGCCAAAGGGGGGAAAAAAAAGAAACCAAATACCCACCAAATCCTACACAGCCATTGTGATGTCAAAAACACATGTGGAACCACGTTGAGTCAGAACAACATGATTTATCCTGCACCAGCCCCTCCCACCAAGGAGACCGAGGGTGGTGGGTGCCATTGCCATCAAGAGGAATAAGTCCTGCACTCAGGCTCCTGAAAAGTAGCCTACGCGCACAATAAAAACACATCTGCAGGTTGGAAGACCCAACGGCTATCTGTCAACTTTGGCGAGAAAGCTCGTCCTGCATTCTCTTCGGTTCTAAATACAAAGTCAAGAGAGCTTGGAAAGGGAAGATTGGGAGAAGGAGAATCCAGTCTCTTTTTCCCTCCATCTCTGGCTTCATTGCCTGTTATCTCCAGTCCCAGGAGATGCTTCACAGTGGAAGAAACCTCCTGGCTCTATTACGAGCCTGTAGACCAGCACGAGGACCTGAAGTTTTGAGAATCAAGCAACCTTCTGTCGAGTCACCAACACGTCATTGAAGAGACATTCATATTTAAGAGGCTCCTGAGATGAGAAATGACTTAGGTCCAACATATTTCATTATCAGGAGGCGGCAGGTTGTATTAATCAGGGTTCTCCAGAGACGCGCGGCAACAGGGTGTGGGTGGTGACGCGAGGGCAAGTAGGTAGATAGGCAGGTAATGGATGGACAGGTAGACGACAGATGAATGGATGGATAGAGAGATGATACAGACAGAGACAGAGACAGAGACAGAGACAGAGAGAGATAGATAGATATATACATACATACATAGATACATAGATATATAGATACATAGATAGATACATAGATATATAGATACATAGATACATAGATATATAGATACATAGATACATAGATAATTAATGGACAGATATAGATGATAGATGAATGGATGGATAGAGAGATGATAGATAGGTACATAGATACATAGATAGATACATATATAGATACACAGATACATAGATAATTAGTGGGCAGATAGACAATAGATGAATGGATGGATTGATAGATGATAGATAGATAGATAGAGGGATGGACAGATAGATGATAGATGAATAGATGGATAGACAGATACATAGATGGTTAGATAGATGATTGATATAGATAGATGATAGACCAATATATAGGTAGATGATAGATGATTGATGGATGCATGGATAGATAGATGATAGATAGATAGATAGATAGATAGATAGATAGATAGATAGATAGATAGGTGATAGATAGAGATAGATAATAGAGGGAGAGAGATGGAGATTTATTTTAAAGAATATTGATGCACATGATCATGGGACCTGGCAAGTCTGAACATCTGCAGGGTAGACCAGCAGGCTGAGACCCAGGGAAGAAGTGATGCTGCAGGCCAAGTCCAAAGACCACCTGGAGGCAGCCTTCCCTCTTCCTCAAGGGAAGTCAGTCTGTTTCCTTGTAAAGCCTTCAACTGATTAGACGAGGCCCACCCGTATTGTGGAGGGCCATCTGCTTTCTTTAAAATCCACCAATTTAAACGTTAATCCCATCTAAAAAATATACCTTCACAACAACGTCTATCCTGGTGTCTGACCGAATATCCGGGGTCAGGGAAGTTGGCACATCAATTTCATCACCAGACAGGACAATTCCTTTTGGAACAGAAAGGACCCCAAAATAGATTGCTGAGAGTTGGAGAACACCTTGTCTACAGTTTCCTTGCCTCTATTGGACCCCCGTATGGACAAGTGATGGCCAACATCTTATAACATTTTCCATCTTCTGTAGAGGTTTCCCATGGCATCTTCTCAGAGCCCCATACCCTGGTGGGAGAGGCACCATCGTCTCGTCGTACAAGTGGGACACATACTGATGCACCAGAGATCGTTCACCTGATTGTAACCTGTTCAGAAAAGAATCAGGTGTTCTGACCCCTGCTTCAGACTCTGCACCCACAGCTCAAGCACACGTCTCCATGTCTGGCCTTTATATGTGTCACCAGTCAGATGGAGTAAAGGACACACGGGAGTTGTTGAGAACGGAACTCCACATAAATCACCTGCTTTTGCCACCTTTTACAGTTACAAATGAAAATCTCAAGTGCTTCTAACCTCTTCATTTATCTGAGTGTGGTTGGTACGTTGGGGTGATGGGGGGAGGGCTGGGTGTTTATCCACTAGCCCCTACCCCTGGCCGCATTGGTGCTCATCCCCGGAGGACATTGCAAACCAAGTTTTGCTTCTCTCCCCACCACCTGACACATTCTGATTATGAGACATTGGCCGCTGTGCATGATTTATTGTAAACAATCCCTCCTATAATATTCACAGCTCCGTAATTCACAGCCCCGAGGCCAGCGAGCTCCTTGGAAACGATAAGACAGCCCAGATCACTTCTCTGCATTTACCATGGGTGCCTCATGTTGAGAATGTATAACACAAGTAAAAAGGCACACGTGGCATTTGTCAATGCTCCCCACCCCTCTGCCTTTAGTTTACATTTTTCCTTCCTATTGCTTTGCGGGGTTTTGAATAAAACGGTACACAGAGCTCGTGCCAGCCACACGGCGAATATCTTGAGGAGCAAGGTAAGCATGGCAGCTCAGGGGGAAACGGGGACTAAGGAGGATGTACCGCTAAGGAAATGAGCATCACTGTGATGGTGGACATGGCGGACGGTCCCCCATTCCTGGAAAGACAATTCCGGGGGGTCAGTCTGGATTTGGGGTGGAGGGATGGGAAAGGGCTGGTGCACGGGTCAACAGAATGGTTTGAGCACAGAAGTGGTCGTGTGGCTGCAACGAACGTCTCTTTCTCTCTGCATCTCCAGAGTCAGAGAACAATTTCCCGGCCCTCACCTGTCCACCCCCCCCAACTCTGTGCCGCCCATGTAACCTCTTGGCTATTTCTGAACACAGTTACCTGTGTCCCTGTGTCTGGGTTACTGCTTTATTTTGACATTTAACCAAGAAAGCACCCAGGTGGTCCACCAAGAACGGTCTTCCTCTTTCCCCTAACCACATGTGGTGCTCCGTAGCCAACGAGCCACTTAACCACATGGGCTGCAGCTCCGTCCCCCAAGCGCAGAGAGTGCAACGGGTCGAATTTTTTCTTCCCTAAGAAAAGAGGTGCTTTCTTAAGTCCTAACCCCAGGTACCTCAGCAAGTGGCCTTACATGGAAATAGGGTGTATTATTCATAACGTTTAATTTTCTGTATCTCTTTCTTTTTTATTGATGAATAATTGAGGTACAATATTACATAAGTTTCAGCTATACAACAGTGATTCAGAAGTTTTATAGGTTATACTCCATTATAGTTGTTATAAAATATTGGCTGTGTTCCCTGTGCTGTACAGTATATTCTTGCAACTTATTTTTTTTATACACAATAGTTAGTACCTCTTACTCCCCTCCCCCTATCTTGCCCCTCCCCCTTCCCTCTCCCCACTGGGAACCACTGTTCTCTGTATCTGTGAGTCTGCTTCTTTTTTGTTATATTCACTAGTTTGCAGTTTTTTAGGTCTCCCATATAAGTGAAAAAATAGAATATTTGTGCTCCTCTGTGTGAATTATTTCAGTTAGCATAATACCTGCTGGGTCCACCCATGTTTTTGCAAATGGCAGAATTTCCTTTTCTGTGTTTCTGATGCTTTGACATCTTGGGGTCTTCCTGACTCTGGAATATGGGGCCCGGGCTAGCAAGTCCCTAGACAAAGCAAACAACACACACTTTTCAAATGCAAATAAACCCATCCAGAGGCCACATCACACCTCCCCCTCTAAGGGGCTCTCACCACCCCTTCCCGGCACCATCTACCTGCCCTCCTCGTCCCAGGGCAGGAAACAGACAGCTAGAGGCAGCCCTAGAACCCACCCACTCTATCCTCTCAGCTTGCTGCACAGAATCACCACTCCCCGAACCATTTTCCTTCCTGAAGCCAAGCCCCATGACCATTTCCCGCATAGAAAAGGCTCTACAGAGGTTGGCAGTGCAATTCTTTCATTCACACGTAAGATTGGGTTCTCATCGTGCAAGAGAAACTCATTGGCATGTGCAAACCTGGCAACACCCAGCTCTGGGTCAGCCAAGGGAGAAGCCTGCAGACAAGCATTCTTTTTTTTTTTTTTTACATCTTTATTGGAGTATAATTGCTTTACAATGGTGTGTTAGTTTCTGCTGTATAACAAAGTGAATCAGCTATACGTATACATATATCCCCATATCTCCTCCCTCTTGCGTCTCCCTCCCACCCTCCCTGTCCCACCCCTCCAGGTGGTCACAAAGCACCGAGCTGATCTCCCTGTGCTATGCGGCTGCTTCCCACTAGCTATTTTACATTTGGTAGTGTATATATGTACACAGGCATTCATTAATTCATACATTCATTGTTTTTTTTTTTTAAATAAGTTTATTTATTTATTTTTGGCTGTGTTGGGTCTTCATTGCTGGGCACAGGCTTTCTCTAGTTGCGGCGAGCGGGGGCTACTCTTCGTTGCAGAGTGTGGGCTTCTCCTTGCGGTGGCTTCCCTCGTTGCGGAGCACGGGCTCTAGGCATGTGGGCTTCACGTGGGCTCAGCAGCTGTGGCTCGTGGGCTCTAGAGCGCAGGCTCAGTAGTTGTGGCGCACGGGCTTAGTTGCTCCGCAGCATGTGGGATCTTCCCGGACCAGGGCTCAAACCCGTGTCCCCTGCATTGACAGGTGGATTCATAACCACTGCACTACCAGGGAAGCCCCCATGCATTCATTCTTTCACCAATAGGCCGTTACTGTGCGACCGATGTGCTGAGACCTCTCAAAGCACTTGGGACATTAAGTCGACCTTGAACTATGAGATCTTCCAATCCAGGGGACCCCACACATTTCTTCTGAGTGACCGAGCCTCACCTGGCAGGAGGTTGGGGCTGTCAAAGCTCAGAACTGCAGCCAGCCACGCCATGAAGCTCACGTTCAAGAGATCCTTTTCCTTACAGGAGAGCAGTTCCAGACCGTTCTGGCCTCTAGGCACATGCTCATTCGGGAAACTTCTGCCCGCCACGGTTTCCCAGGGGATTTCACGTGACCCTCAGCTTTTCCTGAGGACTCATCTAGGTCTACGTCACCCATTCCATTGCCGTGCTTTCCTCCAGGCTGGCCGTCCCAAGGAGACGAGGGCACGGGTGTCGTTTAGCTGGTGTTTCTAATCTGCAGCAGCGACGTCTTGTCAAATGCTGGGTGCACCTTTCCTCCGGCGGTACTTTTCCCCACCTCCCTCCACGCGCAGCCAAGACTTGCTAACATGGGTGAAAGAAACCATTCCTTACCCACCTCCACCCCTGGCCCCAGTTCTGCTGAAACAGTTTGAGTTAAAAGAGCTGTGTTGGAATTCACTTCAAACACAGGAATAGGGCTTGGCGTAGAAGAATGTTGGGTTCCTGTCCTAAACAGACACAGAAAATACCCAAAGCATCTTTCTGTGTCTCTGTCCACGGCCCCAAGGGAGCTGTCCAGGGTGCCAGGTGTCTGCTCCACGCGGCCACTCAGGAACCCAGGCTACTCGCTCCATACCCCGGGCCCTGCACACTTGTCACGGTCTTTATGGTTGGAACTAGGTCACCAGGCGTTCCAGCTGGTGAGCAGGGCACAGTGCACCGAGAGGACCCTGACTTAAAGGCCAGATACAGACCGGGCCATAGTCACGTCCACTCCCATTTTATCACCAAGAACTCAGCCACGGGACTAAACCCAGCACAAAGGGGCCTGCAAAACATAGCTTCATCTTGTGCTCAGAAAAAAAAATGCATCGATTTTGGTGAGCAACCATTAGCTCTGCAAACAGGAATGAATAGTCAGGCCGCAAAAAGACCGTTCTGAAAAGGGAAAGAAAGCATCATTTCTATCGCGCTGATTCTGTTTGCAAAATGGCACTAAATACCAGATGCCGCTTTATCGTAACCAAGGGATGCTCCAGACACTCTACCTCTGTCACGTGTCTCAGGGCAAGAGCGTCTGCCCTTCGGCAGAGGGAATTTACCCCAGCCGGCATCAAACCCTGTCCTTTTAAAGGTAAACTGGCACAGAGCTGTAAGTACACGGGAAGATTAATGAGATCTTGACCCCCTGGAAATCAGAGACACATGGTCCGGGGCTGTGAGCATTGTCTCACCATTATTACCAGTCGTATTTAATCAATGCAAGCAAGATCCTTGCCTGGAGTCTGTGTACCTGGGGTTCCCCCAAGTACTGCGGGGCCGGGAGGCTGCTTGGCAGTATCTGTCAGGCCCTAACTGAGGAGTTCTCTGCCCGTGTGCTCTGCCCGGGCTCTCAGCCCCTCCACTGGCCAAGCCCACACCTTGAGCGGAGCTCCCACATCCTTTGGCCTCTCCAAACCACCTGGGGATTCTGCCCCTCATCCCCAGGGCATTTCTGAGCGCTCTCTGTCCCTCTGGCATTTTGTCCCCTCACCCCAAGTGCTCCAGGGTTGGGGGGAATCCAGAAAGGAATCGATTGACGTTCGCACGTCACACCCATTGGCTGTGACTTTTGGGACGCCCCTGAACTCTTCATATACACCCACCTTCACGTTCAAAGGCACAGCATGCCCTGCGTATAAAATGATTCGTTAAATTCGGCACGTCCTGGGGATGGGTCGGAGCCCCTTAAATTATGACAGTCACTGAGGGTGTTGGATCATGGTCCGCAGGTGCTGTGAGATGCTGCCCAGATGTTATAGGGGGGATGAGATGCTATCAGGATTCTTTGGGGTCACCCAGTGGAGGATGGGTGCAGCCCCCATTGAACTGAATGTTAAAATATTCTATTTAATATGTAGCACCGCCACCTTACGAGGAGTGGATTTTATTCAGGATTTTGCAGGAGGAAATGGGATTACCGTGATTCACAGAATAAAGAGCAAGACCCCAACCTGGCCCGTAGGGCTCTGACACCCTCTGTCCTCCCCTGCTGTCCAGCAGCCTTCGGAGAAGTTGTGATCGGTACAGACAGACTCAGGATCCCTTCTCACCCTGCCTCGGGGGACCTGAGTCCGCACCCCAATTCCTGTGCACCAGACCCCAACACTGCAGTCCAGCCTCCTCTCTTCCCTGAACTCAAAAGACGTCCAACGGGGAACCACTGGTTACCACAGGGGGTGGCCAGACAGTAAGCCCAGTCGGATGGAGTGAGTCAGTGATGGTCAGAGGCCATCAACACTGGCGAGGTTTCCAGAGGACGAAGAGGAAACAGGGGGCAACTCCACCCCAGAAAATGGGTCCCAGCCCATCAATCTGGCCTGGGGTCCGCCTTACACCCTGAACGGTAACAGGGCTACAGAGAAAGCCTGCTTCCTGCGGGCAGGGCCGAGCACAGACTCACCAAGGGAAACAGAAATTGGCAAAGACGTGGCCATGGAAGAAGGTGAACAGCTTCCAGGCTGTTTCTGGAAGCTGCTGGAATCCAGGTCTCCGTCTTCAGGCCAAGGACCAGCCCTCTAAGCTCCCTTTTCCATCCTCCCCCACTAGACCTCACTATCCCTTCTCCTATGACAGGAAGTGGTTTGGTTGTACAATCTGTCACTTGAGATAGAAGCTTTGTCCCAGTCCCAGAATCAAACCGTCTATTCCAGGGTGACTAAAGGTCTTGGTGAAGCATGGTAGAACGGGGTGTCCATGCATCGCTCAGGCACCTGTGCGAATGCCCCAACCCTGGGACTGGCCGTGAAGGCAGCCAAGAGTGCCCAGAGCCCATTACCTCACAAACTCAGAGCCCGGAAGGATAAGCACCATCTGAGAAGGAACAGAGAAGACGGCAAAGTGGGTCCGTTGACGGCAAACACCTGCGACCCCAGAGCCTCTGTTTAATAACTGGCTTTCTTAATACTTCTTTCTCGATAATGGACTTTCTTTTCATGCATTGAGTGCGAATTGGGGCTGCAGAAGAAAAACAGGGGGACATTTATGGAAAGGACGGATGCCCCCGATGCAGTTACCCCTCTCCCCGTGGAGGGTTTGGTTTCCCGACCCCTCGTCTCAGTAGTTTGTAGGGTTCTGTCTTCTAACCAGGAGTAGAAATGGGCAAATCCACCTATGAACAAAGACACACAGGTACAAACCCACAAACACACATTTGCATCCGTTTTGAAATAAGGCCCTTTTTCCTTCTCATCAACTGAATGCTCTCAACGGGCCATAGAGGAGAGTTCCCAGTAAGTTATGTTTCGAACGCTCGAAATTCCAACTGTGACACATAGACAGAGCACAGGTGATTTTAGGGCAGTGAAACTACGCTGTAGGATCCTGTCGTGGGGGACACATCCCATTGTGCATTTGTCAACACACATGGGCTGTCCAACCCCAAGCAAGAACCCAAATAGAAACTGTAGACCTTAATCAATCATAATGTAGCAATCTTGCTTTATCCTTGGAGCACCTACACCACCCAGTGTAGGATGTTTCTCTTCTAAACTTTTCAATTTTATATCCAAGTAGAGTTGATTAACGATGTTGTGTGAGTTTCAGGTGTACAACAAAGTGATTC
Organism: Pseudorca crassidens; assembly: GCF_039906515.1. Classification (NCBI taxonomy): domain Eukaryota; kingdom Metazoa; phylum Chordata; class Mammalia; order Artiodactyla; family Delphinidae; genus Pseudorca; species Pseudorca crassidens. Next base: position 844,536 of record NC_090318.1, on the reverse strand, counting down.
ACTTCTACATATACATGTACCTCTTCTTTTCCAAATTCTTTTTCCCAATTAGGTTGTTACAGAATATTGAGCAGAGTGCCTTGTGAGGGAACTCTGGTAGGAGGTAAGAGGTCCTTACCAGTGTAGGATGTTAATAACCGGGGTACCTGAGGGTGAGATGGGAGGAAATACACCGGAAATCCCTGACCTTTCTGCTCAATTTTTCCGTAAACTTGAAACTGCTCTAAAAAAAATGGTCTGTTAATTTTTTTTTCATAGGAGAATATGGCCAGTTACAAAAACTCAAAGGGATGGCTCTGTCTTATATTTTAGAATGAACAAAAGTTTATACTTCCTTTATCAAATCCCTTCAGTGTTGCAGTTATTTCCCTCTTGAAAAAAATAAAAAATGAATAAACCTGCCAGGCGCTCAAACTCACTGCCGTCCGCCGCATCGCTGGATTCCACATCCCCCCACACGCGGACAGATCTGTTCAGGCACTCTCGGCACAATCTCCTATCGAATGAAATGACGACATAAAAGCATGTGCGCGACATCCTCAGAGGTTACCGCCAACCTAATCTTTTTTCAGTGCAGAAAGGTGATTCCTGTGATTCCACACAGTTTCAGCAGCATGTGAATCCCATCGGCACCCAGAGGCGGTTTCACAGGAAAAGCCAGAGAACGGGTACCCGTTCCGCCTTATCTGTGCATCCAATCCCGCCCCGCAACAACCAAAACGGCCACAGGTGTCTGACTCCGCATGAACCATTAGGAAGTCAAACTTCATAAGCAACGTGCTTTCTGCAATGCATTTGCCACGAGAATTGTTCCATTCGTCTTGTTTTCCGGAAGCATTATGAAGCTGGGACTTTGAGTAAAACTCATTTCGTTAGGGCACCTGGCTGGGGTGTGTCTGTGTCGGGGGGAGACAGGACATCCATATTTGATGAAACCCCTCGGCAGCCGTTACGACCTCACCCGGGGAAGCACACGACCAGGGGCCAGAGAAAATGGCCGGCGGAATTCTGTCATGTTCCTAAAGGAACACGTTGGCAAAGGCTCAGAGATACTCAGACAGCACTGCCCACCGTGACTTTCTCCACACCTCTGCCCAGAGGAAAGCGTTACCAAGTTTCACCCACTTTGCACCGGTTTATCACCAAATCTCCAAAACACAGCCAGCTCTTATCCCTGATCGCAACCTGAACCAGGAGGCCACAGTGTCAAAAAATAAAATAAAAAACTAACGTATTGAAACAAGGGGCAGGATTTCAACCCCAATGCCGGGGTGCAGAGCCCAACACCCCATGTTTGAAGAAACCCAGTCGGGCCCCAAATGCCAGGGCTTCTGCTAGAATCCGTTTCAAAGCCCAGGGCTCCTGTTCCAATGACTCCTTTGGTCTGAATTTACAATTGTTGAAGGAAATCACATGTACACACTTTGTAAATCAATTGCCCGCCGCCCAACGTCCAAGCTTTTCCAAGCGCCTCGGTAATTAATCGAATCCAGGGTGGAACAGAGCCGGAGTCACAGACAATTTACAACCTAAGTCAAAAAGAAAAAACAAGTCCGAGGGTCTCTTGGCATTAAGGTCTGGGGGTCTCAGTGGGTCTGCTTGGTGACAGTACCACCGAGAGTCACAACCTTCGTGGGCCCTTCTGAACCAGGGTGGGCTAGGGGAGTAGGGCGAGAAAAGTAGGGTGGAGGGTCCCCCTGCCCCAGACCAGCTGCCCCCTCTCTGGGACCTGTCATGGGTTGTGTGTAGGTTTTTCTATAAATCTCCGTGGAGACTGGTCTTCACACAAAGGGTAGCATGAAGCCCTTTGTGGGGTCTGTGTTCAGCTCTCACCCCTGCCTAGAGCTTGGAGCAATGCTGGCTTTGAACGATTCTACCAGCTCTGAATTCCACAGGGACTTGGTCACAACAGCCATTCCCCTGGACCCCAAGGGAGCAAACATCCCCCTGGCCGACTCCTATGCTATCTGTGCAGTCAAATCCGGCCGCTCCCCTGCAGGCCACGGAGTTGCACCTTCCCGCCCCCCCGCTCCCACAAATCCTTCTCCTGCGTAGATGGCGTGCCTCTTGCCTCCAAGGGGACCTCCCTCTCCCCAAACCTGCCGCTCCTCCAACCTAATCTAACCACACTGCATCCTGAGCGATGTTCCCAGATATAACCTGTTCTCATCCCACTTCCACTGAAAGCCCCGCCTTGCCCCCAACTCCTGTAGCCCCAGGAAAAAATCCCCCTCCCTCCTGGTCCGGGCTCACCAGCTGGTGTCCATCCCAGTCACCTCTTCTCCATCCCTCCTTCCTTGACCTCCCCCTGCCTCCCTGAGGGTCCTATTTCTCAGGAGGTCCACTTGTACCACATTTGCACACCTCCCCCAGGAAGCCATCTCTGACTGCTTGTGGTCTGCCTGTCCTTTCAGGACCCAAAACTGTCAGGTAACCCTTCTGCCTTCCCCCTCCCCCAGCCCCGGGGGACCACCGCTCCCAACAGCAGGGGCCACCGTGACTGTCTTGTGGACATGGGTCCCTGGTGCCGAGCACAGCACCTGGCACGTAGTAAGTGCTCAAGAAATGTTTTTGAGATGAATGACTGTGGGAAAATGCATCCGGGTGTGTAAACCCACAGGGAGCCCCCCACCCCACAGCTACAGGTCTGCTTTATTCCAAACAAGTGTTTCAAAGGCAGGGCGAGGGGCCTGGGGTCACCCACGCTCCCCAGAACCACGGGGCTGCTTGTCGGACACCGTCTCCCTGCCCATGCGGATGGCAGCAGCCCACACTCCCCTCCCGCCCACCTGCCAGGCTGCGGAGAACGGCAGACTCACGGCCTGCAGAAGCCCTCATTTCTGTCTGCCTGACCACGTAGGAGATGGTTCACAAGAAAAAATGCGTTTTAATTATTTTATTGACTGAAAATAAGAGTCATACGCCAGCCGGCCACACCGTGCTGTTGGTCCTAACCTCTGATACTTTGAGTCGCGTGGGTTTGTAGGGCGAGCTGGGTTTTCCTTTTCTACCCAAATGGAAGGAGACTTGTGACTCAGATGCCCACCTCACCTCCTCCACTGAGAGTTGAGAGGTACCTTCTGCTTCTGCCGTGGGCTCAGCTGGAAACCCCAGGGCCACAGAGAAGGCTCGGCCGTGTCCACTGGACATCCTGCCCCCCACATCCCAGGAAAGGCCAGTCCACATCTGTCTGATGGATCAAAGAGGCCAGCTGTTTCCTCTCGAGAAGCAGTGGTGACCACGAGGCAAGTTTTGGTCCATGGCAAGGATGTGCCCAGGAAGCAAAGCCCATTGTTTTATGTGGCTCTTCCCCAAATCTGCCAGAAAGGTGGACAGAACCCCCCAAGGACCCACATCACAACCCACTAGAGTGAACGTGTCCTCCTGGGTCACCTGAGATGCATGTTAACATTTGGTGCAGGGGCCGAGTCACCTTGGTTAACTGTTATCGAACCAGAAATCCAAGTGCCTTGGGCAGAATGCTGTAACCTCATGCTGTTTCAAGAAATAATTTTATTTCCCACATTTGGAAAAAATCAAATGATACAGTGTGTGAAGTCCGTGGCCAGTAGTTCATTGGACACATAGACCCCGTCACTCCTCTGCTTAGAACCGGCCATCGGGAATGAAGGCGTAAACAAAACGTAGTGTGTTCATACAATAAAATATCATTCAGCCCTAAAAAGTAAGGAAATTCTGACACATGCTACAACATGCGTGAACCTTAAAGATATTATGCTGAATGAAATAAGTCAGTTGCAAATGGACAAATACTACATGATTCCACTCACTTAAGATACCGAGCAGAGTGAAATTCACTGATAAAGAAAGTAGACCTCTCGTGGCCAGGGGCTGAGGGGAAGGTGAAATGGGAGGTGACGGGGAGGTTGGGTGCAGGGGGGGTTGTTAAACAGATACAGAGTTTTAGTTTTGCACGATGAAAAAATTTCTGCAGACAAACAGCAGTGATGGTTACACAACTGTGAATGTACTTAAAGTCACTGAACTGTACCCTTAAAAACTGTTAAAGTGGTCAATTTTGTTATCTATATTTTATCACAATAAAAAAAATTATTTGAAAAAAAAAAGAAAGTGCGTTATTTCCAATACCTTGTTCACGGCAGTTAGTCTCTTCACTTGGCTGATGTGCCCGCTTTCTGAGTCCTGATTCTGTGCCCACCATGGCTTCCAATGTGACCCCTAAGCTGTGGGCAATTTTCAATCCCCATCTTTCCATGGAATCCCGGGGACTTTCCTACTGGTTCCCGTTGCCTTCTGAGAAGCTCTTCCCTCTCTCCCCCTCTCTCTCTGTGTCTGTCTCCAGCTCTCTCTCCTCTGTGGCTGGTGTATCCATGTCACCCAGACACTGAAGGGTTCTGGGGTTTAATTACACAGCATGAAGTGGAAACATGTCATCAGGATGAACATCAATCCCTCCAAAGCTGGCTTCATGGGTGTAGGGTCCAGGCAGGCATACAGGACACACGCTGAGAAGGATCCTGGCCTTGGCCTAACCCTCTGCGGGTGCCACCTTGAAATTCTCAATAACTCTGGAGCAAAGGGACTCTACATTTTCACTTTGCTGCTACCCACAGACGTGGTAAGAAAGCAAGGTGCCTGCAATGCACTTCCCAGTTCATATGCTGAAATCCTAACCTCCAACAGGATGGTGTCAGGAGGTGAGGCCTTTGGGAGGCGATGAGGTCATGAGGGTGGAGCCCCCATGACGGGATAAGTGTCCTTCTAAAAGAGAACCCATGATGGGATGAGTGTCCTTCTAAAAGAGAACCCATGATGGGATGAGTGTCCTTCTAAAAGAGAACCCATAATGGGATGAGTGTCCTTCTAAAAGAGAACCCATGATGGGATAAGTGTCCTTCTAAAAGAGACCCCAGAGAGCTCCCTTGACCCTTCCACCATGTGAGGACACAGTGAGAAATGTCCATCTAGGAACCAGGAAGCAGCCTCACCAGATGCTAAATCTGTCCTCACCAGGATCTCAGACCTCCAGCCTCCAAAACTGGGAGAAATAAAAGCCTATTGGTGATACCTCATTGTAGTTTTGATTTGCATTTCTCTAATAATTAGTGATGTTGAGCATCTTTTCATATGCCTCTTGGCCATCTGTATGTCTTCTTTGGAGAAATGTCTATTTAGGTCTTCTGCCCATTTTTTGATCGGGTTGTTTGTTTCTTTAATATTGAGCTGCTCACACCAGTTAGAATGGGCATCATCGGAAAATCTATAAACAGTAGATGCTGGAGAGGGTGTGGAGAAAAGGGAACCTTCCTGCACTGTTGGTGGGAATGTAAATTGATACAGCCACTATGGAGAACAGTATGGAGGTTCCTTAAGAAACTAAAAATAGAACTACCATACGGCACAGCAACCCCGCTCCTGGGCTTATACCCTGAGAAAACCATAATTCAAAAAGACACATGCACCCCAATGTTCACTGCAGCTCTATTTACAATAGCCAGGTCATGGAAGCAACCTAAATGCCCATTGACAGGCGAATGACAAAGAACATGTGGTACATATACACAATGGAATATTACTCAGCCATAAAAAGGAAAAAAATTGGGCCATTTGTAGAGACGTGGATGGACCTAGAGACTGTCATACAGAGTGAAGTTAGTCAGAAAGAGAAAAACAAATACCGTATATTAACGCATATATGTGGAATCTAGAAAAAATGGCACAGATGAACTGGTCTGCAGGGCAGAAATAGAGGCACAGATGTAGAGGACAAACGTATGCACACCAAGGGGGGAAAGCGGGGATTGGTGGGTTGTGGTGCTGGGATGAATTGGGAGATTGGGATTGATGTATATACGCTAATATATAGATAATGGATAACTAATAAGAACCTGCTGTATAAAAAAAATACAAAAAAATCCAAAAAAAAAAAAAGCTCATTGGTTAAGCCTCCCAGCGTTACTTTGTTACAGCAGCCCAAGCTGACTGAGACGGTGCCTGTATTGACAAGAGGGAAGCGTGCAGCTGAGCCCCTCCACATGGCCCCTCCACCAGCCAGCCAGACTGTCCACTCCCCGTTTCCCTGTCCCAGCCAGACCCGCAAACCTTGCACGTGCATCACCTTGGGTCTGCATTACTCCCCCTCAAATCCCCATCGGGAGTCTTTGAAAGCTCAGGAATGAGTATCTCCATCAGAGACACCCCAAGTCAGAACTCTTTGGAAGCAGCTCACATCCCCAAGCAGAGCCTCTGTGCATAGCTCTGAATCCCACCCTCAGCCAATGGAAGTGCATCTGGGGGACTTCCCTGGTGGCCCAGTGGTTAGGACTCCGCCCCACTCACTGCCCAGGGCCCGGGTTCAATCCCTGGCTGGGGAAATAAAATCCCATAAGCCGCATGGCTTGGCCGAAAAAAAAAAAGAAAAAAAAAAGGAAGTGCATCTGTCTCCATCAGGGTGGGCCTTGCATGGGCAGCTGGTACCTCTGCACCTCGCCAGGCATGAACACCATAGTGGTGCAGGGATGCTGAGCCCAGACGCCTGGACACACACACACACACACACACACACACGCTCTCTCACACACACAAGTGCTTGAAGGGGAAGCAGGAAATATTAACTGGAAACAATGATACGCCTGTTACAAGGTAATTGCCGAGCTACGAAACAGCGCAGGGGACCCCTCTGCCCTCCGACGCAGACAGACAGCTGCAGAGACCCCCCCTTCCCCGCACCCACCACTGTCTGCCCAACGTTCCAGCACAGGATTGGGGAGACGGCTGTTTAAGACAGTTGAATGGCGTGTTTATCACGTCTGACGGCTGGTCCTGCAGCCAGACGCTCCGTTTATGGTTCTGTGGGCTAATGCACTGGCCTTTCACCTCTGGAAATGGGAGTTTGCGGTGGCCCTCAGTTCCAGCCAGGCCCCTGGCCGGCGCGCGTGCATCCGATAGTCTCTGAGAGTCACCTCATGAATGTCTGCACACGTTGCCAGATCTCCCGCCGAAACGGCCCTCATTTCTCTTGGAAGAGACCCAGGAACGGCAGGGAGGAGGGGTGTGGGGCTCTGCTCTGGGTGTGTGCGCGACTCCCAGACACCCTCTGCTCCAGACCAAGTGCCAGGAGGAATTCTGGCCCCTGTCGCGGCTCTGCGCTCTCCCCAGACTGGAGCCTGACCCTGAGCCCACACCCTGGTCCTGAGCGGCCCTCAGCATCTCCTTCCTCAGACCCCACTCTGTCTGTGCTCTTTGGGGCTGGACCTTGATCTCATCGGCACAGCCAGCATGGACCCCTCCAGATGGAGGCTGAGGCCAGCTTCTCAGGGGTGGGGCTGGACCTTCAGGGGCGTTCCACGCAGGTAATGCAGGGAAGTCCACACCAGCCATGCTGATGGGCATCTAGGGATACCCACCGTGTACCCAACGTGTTCCTAGGATGGACAGAGCAGGTAGTGTGAGACCACCTGCAGTGGTTTCCTGCTGTTGTTAAAAACGACCACGAATTGGGTGCCTTGACGTCACACCCAATTTACCATCTCACTGTTGCTGTGATCGTAAGTCCAGGACCAAGTCAGCTGGGTCCTATTTGGGGCTCACGAGGTCAGCTGACCTGCACTGTCTCTTGGAGACTTTCAGGAAGATTCCGCTCCCAGTGCGTTCCCGTCATTGGCAGAATTCCGTTCCTTTCGGTTGCAGGACTGAGGTCCCTGCACTGTGGCTGGTGGCAGCCTGAGAGTATCTTCTTTACAGTTAATGTGTGTGTGTGTGTGTGTGTGTGTGTGTGTGTGTGTGTGGAGTTTCCCTCCTTTATCTGGAGCGTAAAGAACTTTTGAGAGAAACTGAGGTGAGTGAGAGAAGACAGAGGCTTCACGTGTAGAAATGAGGGGCGTTGTGGGGTCCGGGGATGCCTTCTGAAGTGGTAGCTGCGGCTCTGCAGCCGTCGTCTCCTCTCCCGGGAATCCCAGACCCTTTCAGGGAGATGGAGGTGGAGCAGGGCTTCCAGGGCACAATTTCTCATTTGAGGGCAACCTGGTCCCGATGGGGGAGGGTTTCCAGAGGCAGAGGTGGCCAGCCTAGCAGCCAGGCTGTTCAGGTCTCAGTGTCTACCTAGAGAGGGCAAGGGGTTTCGGGCAGCTCAGAGCCACAGTCCTCCTCCCCTGGCCCCATGTGTCCCGAGCTGTCCCCAACCCCACCCCCCAGTCCCTTTTGGGAAATCCTTTGCATATTCCCTCCTTGACCTCGGCCACCCTCCGCCTTTCTCTGCCTGCAAGACCCCTGTCCCTCCTCTTGCCCCCAGGGGCACCTCCTGTCCCGGCAAAGGGGACGTTCCACAACCCCCCTGAGTCTAGGTGTCCAGCCTGAAGTCGGGTGTGTTCTCACACCACTGTCATTTTATTAAAACCACCTTGCGTTATGCTTTTATATCCACAAGACCGTCCCTGGGTTCAGTTCCTCTTTTTCTTCTCACAGACACTAAGCTGTCACTGGACCCAAAGGAAGCAGCTGACGTCACACCGCGGGGGTCTCAGGTGGCACCAGGTCAGATTCCCCACGCTCCCTGGAGCTGTGAGTTGGAGAACTCTTTCACGGCACCTGGACGGCCCGCCGAGGGCAGAGTGAGCACATACGGACACACCCTCGGAAAGAGGCACACCAGATACAGCCGGATGCTGGGGAGGCCCCAGCCAGGGGAGGGCCCCGCACCACCCTCCTCTCTCCACACAAAGCGTGCCTGGGACATGGCTCTGGAAAGCTCCATTTTTTTCTTTAAAATCCACCCTTGAAAGGATCCTCTAACCATCTCTGAGCCGTGTTGACAATAAAAAAGGGCCCTCCCTGGTTACAGAGCCAATGGCAGGCTCGACAGAACACAGGGCTCCTTTCAAGGTGGAGATTTGCCCTCCACATGCCTCCTGGGCTGGGAGGGGGCCGGGCGTCCAGAGGCAGGAGGGTGGGTACCACGGCCAGGGCTGCCGCCTTGTGCAAAGCAGGAACGTTGACCTGGATCATCTACACCGAGTGTCAGGAGACCACCTGGAAAAGATCACAGGGGGAGGTGGACACGCAGCAGAGCAGGCAGACCACCTTGTTGGTGAGCGGATTTACCAAGACCAAAGACCCTACGGCAGGTGCCTTATACCATCGCCTCCCTGGAGACATCCTCCCTGACAGCAAAATCCCCTTTCAGACCCTTTTCCAAAATGTCTACAATCTGAACACTTCCTTCTCCCTCCTGTGTTTTATACTCGGGTTCACTCATCACCTTTCTTCCCTAAAACTTGAGCAGGCTTATGGCAAACACACGTAACATGGAATCACTAAATAGGAACGGAGGTCAAGATCGAGGTCCAGACGTTCACGCGATGATGTTCATCAATGCGTGATTCTGTCTCCTGGTTTCCTGGCAACCACAGCAAAAAGGGAAAGGTGTCCATCCCATGACCAGATAGAGGCAGCCTATCTATTCCTCGAAGAGATATACTTTCTCCTGGACGTACACTCTAATAAAAGTTTGCGGTGGGTTGAATCGTGTCTCCCTCTCCCGGATTATATGTTGAAGTCCTGAGCTCCCATACTTGTAAATGGAAACTTATTTGGAAATAGGGTCTCTGCAGATGTAATTAGTTAAGATGAGGTCCTACTGGAGGAGGGTGTTCCCTGAATCCAATGGCTGGATAGTAAGTGTCCTTAGAATAAGAGGGAAAGTTGGACACAGAGGCACACCAGGAGAAGACCTTGTGAAGACACAGCAGACATGCCCTTCTCCACCCCCTTCTTATGGCGCTGTCTTCCCTTCCCTACTCACTGTCCTGGTAAAGGTCCAGCGGCCAAGTCCAGCGCAGTGAAACTGGACAGAGTCACAAAGGTCCTAGCCAGAGGCAGCGTGTTGGTAAGAGGATGCCACAGGGTGCTCCCCTGTGCTGTCCCAAACCTCCAGCTGTCCCTGGAACGCCGGTTTCTCTTCCTTTGCCCATCACGTCCCCCCAGACAAGTCCCTTCACTTCCTGTGTCCCAGGGTCTTCCTCGCTCCAATGCCTATGTGTCCACCTACCCATTTGCTTTTAGGATAAATTACAGAATTACACCTGTGCAGGGAATCTATGTATATCTAAATATGCGAGGAGTATCTACAGACACCTACACATGTGCACAGGACCTAGAGATAGTTACACGTGTGCAGGGCATCTACAAATATCTACACACGTGTGGAGTACCTACAGATGCCTACAAACATGCAAAGCATCTACCAACATCGACACACACGTGAAGCATCCTCACATAGCTACACATGTGCAGGGATCTACAGACCTACACGTGTGCGACATTTTAGGGACCAGGCACTGCAAAGGTCCGATGACGTGTGGGCGTCTCTCATGAAGGTGTGTCCTGGCACCACCCACCCTCGGGAGGCTGGCCCAGGTGTGAGACGTCCAGAACCAGGTGTCCATAAGAGAGCTCCACGTTCACCGCCCTGGGAGATGAGGCATCCGTCCTCCTGTGCGAACTCAACCGGTGGTCACCCTAATGTTCCCCTGTCCCTGGGCGAGTGATGATCCCATTAGCCACCTTGAACTCTAACCTCCGTTCCAAGAAAGACCCCGGGATGAGTCTTTGCAGATGGGTCCTCGTGAAGACACTATTAACACAATTCATTTTGCCAAGAGCTGTCTACTTCAGTAAGTTGTTCCTAATTAGCTATCAAGGGAAGAAAGAAAAAGAAGGCAGCGCTGGGCCCTGTTATTATGTATTGATTTTCAGTGACCCCCCCACCCTTGCAGCTGGTGGTGTGTGGTCAGAGAGAGAGCAGAGGGGCAGACACTGCTAAGCGCGTGAGCTGTGCCTCTGGTCCTGTGGAGGGAAGCTCGCCTGCCGGCTTCCCCGTGCCTGGCCCTCATGAGAATAGCTGTGTGCCCGGGAACTCGAGGAGGCTTCTTCTATGATCGCAGTTGTCACAAGTACGGGGGGCTATAAGCCCAGACCACAACAAGCTCCTCTTGCTCTCATTATGTGTTTGGGAAACACCACATCTTGCCTATGGTGTATAAGACGTTCATCGAGGTCTTGGGGGAGAAAGAAAGAGGTGAGGTGGGGTCTCTGCTCTCCCATCCACAATTACCGATGACCCCCCCACCCCCCGCTTTGTCACTATCCACAGCATCTCCATCCCTCTGCTTCTGGGAACCCCACAGTCCCCTGCACCCCGGCCTTAAGGCAACCACACTGTCTGGGAATATTCATTGAAGCCCCCTCCCCCTTAGGACCTCCTGGCCCCGTATTCCCCACTGGTCGCTGAGTTCCACACCTCACTGAGCCTGGGAGGAGGGGGCAGAGTGCACCAGCTCTAGCCGCTGGGAACATCCTTCCCCAGAGACACCCGGGGTCACACAGGAAGCTCAGCCCCATGACAGGTTCAAGGGGCTCCACGCAAAAAGTTTTGGGGGGCAAACGGCCATCTTTGCTGTATCCCTTTGGAGCCCTCCCATACACAGGTAGGAGAGGACAGTGTTCCTTTTTACCAGGACACTCCTGACACAGAGTAGGTACAGGTGGAACTTGAAATGCTGGGCGTCCAACCAGACACATATCTCAATGGGATCACATGCCCTGACCGGCCCTGCTACCTGCCTGTCAGACCTTTTCTCACCACACATACACCTGCAAGGTCACCTGCCCACACATGTCCAGACCCTGCATCTCCAGACTTTCTTATGACACTCCCCCTGGTGGTTTCCTAATCTCTTTACCCACTTCCTTCTCCGTCTGGGGGAGGGCATCATGGTTGATGTTGATGGTTTTTCATGCACAGATATTCAAATATTCCTTAAATGCTTTTTTCTTTATTTGTGGCAAATAAATTATCAAGGCCCGGGAGCCTCAAGTGCCACAAGCATACCTACAGCATTTCCTTTAGGGGTGACGGAAACGTTTCAGAAGTAGATAGAAGTGGTGCCCGTACAACGTCGTGATGGTGCCAATGCCACTGAATTGTCCACTTTATTTTATTTAAAAAAAAAGTTTTTTTAAAAAAAATATTTGGCCATGCTGCGAGGCTGGCAGGACCTTAGTTCCCCGACCAGGGATCGAACACATGCCCTTGGCAATGAAAGAGCAGAGTCCTAACCACTGGACCGCCAGGGAATTCCTGAATTGTCCACTTTAAAATGGTGAATGTTAGGGTGTGTGGATTTTGCCTCAAGAGCAATTTTATAAATACACACGTGCAAACACGTCACAGGCACCCAAAAGACACATTTAGGATTCAGCTAACCAACTCCCAGAGGCCGGCATACCCCAGCTATGTTTCTCTCGCTCTCTCACTCTCTCTCAGTCTATAGCCACCCCTTAAAACTCACCATGGGGTCTCAGCAGCCCTTTCTCGCAGCACCGAGCTGTTCGACCCTTCATCACTTCCTGCTCAGTAGATGTCAGCCGACTGGTGGCAGGGAAGGCGGGGAAGGGGGCATTCGGAAGATTTACCCGTTCCTGGACAGGCTTGGCCCCGCCGGCCACAAAACTCGAGTCCGTCTGTGCTCTTCCATAACAACGCTGTCCTGTTACCTGGAAGCCAGCATTGTTATAAAGCAGAATGAGGCCGCTTTGAAGTTGTTTTTGTTTCTTTTTTTTTGTAATAGAAGGCAAAATTCACATGGTTGCAAGGAACACGGTTAAAAGGGAGGAAGACTGTCAATATATTACCTTCCTTGTTTTTCTTTTCATGGAAAGGCATTTTATTTTAAATATAACAGTGTGTACATGTCCATCCCAGGCTTTGAATTTTTAAACGTGCACCCCGTCCTCTCCGTGGGGTGGCGTAAGGCGGGGACGGAGCTCCATTTGTTTCTATTTTCCATCAAAGCATCAAGCACCTCCCGTCGGGGGAGTTTCGAGTCCCGTTAAGGAAACCCAGAAACTGGTGCCAGGACCTCTTTGGTTCCCACCTGCAGGCACGGAATGGGGAAAAGAAAGACAGAAGAAGTTTTGTGTCAGTTTCCAGGCAAGCCTCGTCTTCATCAGGACCTGCTTCTGGAAAGGGGGGAGCTCCTTCTCACTGGCGGTGGGGGACAGCTCCAGGCTGAGCTGATGTTTGCTTTGTCTTTGGAGGGAAAAGTTCAGAGAAAGTCCCTTGATTGTGTGCTTTTGTTTCCCCCCATACCTCATCCCTTATAACCATTATTTAATGAATTTTTATTAGAAAAGCATGGCTCTGCTTATGATTTTTTTTTCCCTCTGAAACCAGGAGTAGGGGGGTGGATGTGTGTTTTCCCTGGCATCAGCCTCTGTGTTTTTTAATATCGGGTATGCACTGAAGTTCACTCCAGGCTCACTCTGGAATCAAAAGACAACAAAGGGACTCGAGCAGGAAAGGAAATCAGGAAGATAATGCGGCGGAGAGGAGCCCCCGTGTGAAGGGGGGGCAGGAAATCAGCACATGCTCCTTGCCTACCACCAGCTCCCACTTTTCTGCCCTTTGTCCTATGTCACCTCTGGCACCTGGGGAAGCTGGGCAGCGGGACCTGAGGACAACCTGAGTTTCCTTTCTTCTGAAATGAAATTGCTTCTACTCTGCCTGTTTTTCTTTTTCTTTTTTCTTTTCCTGCAGGAAAGGTCAAAAGACACAGAGATGAGGTTCATCACAGGTGGAAAAGTTCCCAGGAGAGGACCTCGGGGCAAACACGGACTGGGCTTCTGGGCATGCACACCCCCAGGCTCCTCCAAGATGGGTGAAAGGGGATCCCCATTTCTGGCTTTTGCACATTGCACGTTTCCCCCGAAGGAAAGTCCCATATCTGCATGTGCCTTGGCTTCTTGAGGACAAGTCTTCCTTGGGTAGATGAGCCCCTTTTATGCCCACCCCCAGCACAGACCCATCAATCTCATTGGGCCCCATCTTACATAGACCGTTGACTGCACCCAAATTTCAGCATCATCTCATTCCCTCTGACTGTCTTTGAACCGCTCCCGTGGGGCCCCAGACATCCCCACCTGTAACACCAGGCACTTGCAATGTCTGTGCACACCTGGAGGGCATGTGTTATTTGCCCGCCATCCCTGGGCCAGAGCAGTCGCTCCACAAACATTGATAAACGGACGGATGAAGGATGCAGGAGAGACATTCCTGATGCTTACCTTCCAAGCTTCCAGCCGCGATTCTGTTGCATCTCCCTTGGAAAGACGAAGACGCTCAAATCAGCCTCGTACTTGGAACTCATGACTCAGACAGACAGCCCAGGGGTTCTTTTTAAGCTGCAGCATCAGTCCTTAAATGCCACCCGATAATGCTTAATGTGAAGGAATCTCACAGTCCTGCTTGTTTGGATATAGAATCACTGCTGCTAAGTGTGCCCTGTGGAGAACAAAACAGCCAGTCCTGGGGTGCAGAAATCCAGGAATCCACCCTCAGAGCTTCAACTCGTTTGCACCACTTTCATCAGCAAAATGTTTCCCAAAAGTGGCCAGTGTGGGTTGATGTAGGTGAAACTCAGAGGACAAGAACAGTGCCATTTTATTCCATCACGAGAAGTAAACGTAACAGCAAAGGATTCTGTCCCTGCAGTGTTTCATAGGAACCCTAAACTAGCAAAGCATTAACTAGCAAAGCATTCTGTCACTGCAGTGTTTCATAGGAACCCTAAACTAGGGGAGTGCTCAAAAAAAATAAACATTTGGGAGTGTGTATATGCCCGTGCCACTCTCTCACTTCGTCCCAGCTTACCCTTCCCCCTCCCCGTGTCCTCAAGTCCATTCTCTACGTCTGCGTCTTTATTCCCGTCCTGCCCCTAGGTTCTTCATGACCAATTGTTTTTTTTTTTTTTTAGATTCCATATATATGTGTTAGCATACGGTATTTGTTGTTCTCTTTCTGACTTACACTACCAACTCTAAAACCGATAGCTAGTGGGAAGCAGCCGCATAGCACAGGGAGATCAGCTCGGTGCTCTGTGACCACCTGGAGGGGTGGGATAGGGAGGGTGGGAGGGAGGGAGACGCAAGAGGGAGGAGATATGGGAACATATGTATATGTATAACTGATTCACTTTGTTATAAAGCAGAAACTAACACACCATTGTAAAGCAATTATACTCCAATAAAGATGTTAAAAAAATATGCAAAAGATCAAAAAAAATAAACAAATAAGCACAACTTTTTACTGTTTCATAAATGCCTCATTTTTACCTCTTGTGTGATGACTTTCTCTATTTCAGTCAAATATGAAATATGTAATTCTTGAAACCTGAAAATGTATATATATATATATATATATATATATATATATATATATTTTTTTTTTTTTTCGATACGCAGGCCTCTCACTGTTGTGGCCTCTCCCGTTGCGGAGCACAGGCTCCGGACGTGCAGGCTCAGCGGCCATGGCTCACGGGCCCAGTCACTTCGTGGCATGTGGGATCTTCCTGGACCAGGGCACGAACCCGTGTCCCCTGCATCGGCAGGCGGACTCTCAACCACTGCGCCACCAGGGAAGCCCTATATATTTTTAATAGTTTTTGTTTGTTTGTTTTTAATTTTATTTATTTATTTTGGCTGTGTTGGGTCTTCGTTTCTGTGCGAGGGCTTTCTCTAGTTGAGGCAAGCGGGGGCCACTCTTCATTGCGGTGCGCGGGCCTCTCACTATCGCGGCCTCTCTTGTTGCGGAGCACAGGCTCTGGACGCGCAGGCTCAGTAATTGTGGCTCACGGGCCTAGTTGCTCCGCGGCATGTGGGGTCTTCCCAAACCAGGGCTTGAACCCATGTCCCCTGCATTGGCAGGCAGATTCTCAACCACTGCGCCACCAGGAAAGCCCTGTCTATATATTTTAAACATGGAATAAATGGGTCATGATTTACTCATTCGTCTAGAAGACACACGTCACATATGAACTCTGTAAAATGATATATACCAGACACAGCCATACGTGGTCCAAGTAGTCAGACAGGACAACGGTTTTCTCTGCTGAGCTTTGCTCATGGAATCACACCGATTTGGGGTACTTTTACAAAGAACCTCATGTTCTGACACCCTGGGGAACCACCAAAGGGATAACCGACATCCCAGATTTTCTGGGGCTGGTGAGATTCTGGGATGCCAGACTCTGTGAGTTCAAACTGGGAGAATTCTGGGCAAAGCAGGGCCCTGAGAATGGACCCTCGCATACAGTGGGTCCCATCTCCTATGACAGCTCTCTCTGGTTCCAAAAGAAGGGATCATTATCTCAATGTGGAGGGGCCCTGCTGCCCCCAGACTCACATTTTCTTTTTCCTTTGTGTCCCTTTGCCTTTAAAGGCAGCTAAACTTTTCATTGATAGCAGTCCATACAGAATTGGGAGAAGGATGGGGTCCAGACCACTTGTCCTAGCGTCTCTTAAAATTTCTTCCCAGAAAATGATTGGGTGATCATTTACACATTCTGAATTTAACTGGAGGTAATTCTGTTTTCAAGGTATCTTCTTTCGGGCTTCCCTGGTGGTGCAGTGGTTAAGAATCTGCCTGCCAATGCAGGGGACACGGGTTTGAACCCTGGTCCGGGAAGATCCCACATGCCGCGGAGCAACTAAGCCCGTGCGCCACAACTACTGAGCCTGAGCTCTAGATCCCGCGAGCCACAACTACTGAGGTCACATGCCACAACTACTGAAGCCCGCGTGCCTAGAGCCCATCCTCCTCAACAAGAGAAGCCACCGCAATGAGAAGCCCGTGTACTGAAACGAAGAGTAACCCCCGCTTGCTGCAACTAGAGAAAGCCCCCTCGCAGCAACAAAGACCCAACGCAGCCAAAAACAAATAAATTAAATTTTTTAAAAAAAAGCAGAATGGAAAAATAGCAAAATTATTTTTTTTAAAAAAAGATATCTTCTTTCACTCTTGTCAAGATTTTACCCACACAGATCCCTGTTTAATTAAACGAGGGAAAATCCACGAGGTGTAGAAACACCTACTGCATTGGGCCACAGCCTTGCAAACCAGCCCAGATTAGAGACGAAATTTTTCCCGCATTCAGAGGCAATTGCCACACGTGAAGGGACAAAATATGGAAAAAATATTTCTATAAAGTCACCACCTAATAGTGAGGAGAAGCAGCAAAGTGAGAAAAAAAATTGTGAGTACACGTCTCTTAGAAACCACATCCACACTGTTTTGGGAAAAAAAAAGAAAAGAAAACACTGCACTATTCAGGACAGAGAAGGTGAAAATTATCAGATTTGTAATAACTCAAGGAGTAGGAAAAGCTGCTTTCGCCTTAATTATCAGTCCCCAAGGGACAAGTGCAAACATGATCTGGGAACGTTAACCTTCTTCATACCAGAGCTAAAAAAAAATTAATTAATTAGATGCAAGATTTTCCCCCGAACAATATTATCAGTACCTAGATTATCTATTCAAGATTTATGTTATTATTATAGCGCATTCTATGTGTCATATATTAATTATGTATTTTTTAAACATTAGACATTTATTTCTCCCAGCCCTGGAGGCTGGAGTCTGAGATCCAGGTGTGGGCAGGGCTGGTTCCTCCCGAGGCCTCAGTCCTGGGCATGTAGACGGCCGTCTCCTCCTTGTGTCCTCAGAGGGTCGTCCCTCTGTGTGTGTCTGTGTCCTGATCTCCTCTTCTTAGAAGGACACCCATCCTATGGAATCAGGGCCCACCCTAGTGACCTCGTTTTACCCTACTCACCTTTTTAAAGACCCCATCTCCAAATACAGCCCCATCCTGAGGTCCTGGGGGTCAGGACTTCAACATATGGATTTGGTCGGGGGAAACAATTCAGCCTGTAACACAATATTACTAGATACTTTCACCATCAAAAATCAAGAGGAGTATTTAACAGAAAAGACTTCAATGTCTTCTCCATTTTCAGGCTTAAAAAAAAAAAAAGCAAGGAGAACTTTAAAGCACTTCCTTTTCTAAAATTGTGCTAAAAGCACGTAACAAGAGATCCACCCTCTTCACAAACTCTCAGCCTCACAACACAGCACCGTTTGCTGACAGGGACAACCACAGCCCAGTGGTGGTCCCCACCTGCCAGGTGGACGTTGTCAGCAGCGCCCACCCGTCACCTGTGCATCCAGAGGCAGAAGCTTCTAGACCTGCTCTTGGTGAGCAAGGGAGGCCCTGTCCCCACCCGGCCTGGCTGACCAGGGCACATCCTCCCCCTGCACCACCACGTCATTTTCCTTGTACACCCGGCCCGGCTGACCAGGGTACATCCTCCCCCTGCAACACCACGTCATTTTCCTCATGGGGTCCATACCTGCTCTCCGTCACAGTGCCTGGGGGCTGAGATCTTTGCAAGTTAAATTACTGGCCCCAAGTTCCCATGGAGAGCTAGAGGCTAGGTGCTGAGTGCTAGGTGCTGGGTGCTGAGTGCTGGGTGATGAGTGCTGAGTGCTGGGTGCTGAGTGCTGGGTACTGAGTGCTGGGTGCTGAGTGCTGGGTACTGAGTGCTTGGTGCTGAGGGCTGGGTTCTGGGTCCTCTCCAAGGCCCAGCATCACCCATGCTTGAGTCAAGCCCAGATCCCGGTAGTCTAGGTGGCTCAGGTGGAGACCTGGCTGATGGATCCTCGGGTGACCCTTTGTGGAGACCCCTGATCCACCCTGCCTGTGATGGGGGAGTCCGGGCCAGGACACATGCCCAATGTAGCCTGGGTCCCTCTGTGAGTCACCGTGAGGCCAGGATTAGACCCGAGCTCTCCTGCATGTCGGGGGCCAGGGTTTACTATAAGGGACCCTGTGCGGTAAGGGTTAATTTTGCCCCAAGAGAAGGCTGACCTTTGCCCTTGGCTCCCAGGTGGTCCCCTCTGAGCCCTTGGGATGTTCTGTTTCATTAGAGTCTTTTTACCGGGGGCCACACCACATCCTCTGTGAGACAATGTGATTTAGGATGGAGGGCTTGGACCTTGAGGTCTCAGCTCGACCTCTGCCGGGTCTGGAGTCTACAGTCAGCCGTGTGGACAGCCAGCCATCCTACCAGACCTGGACCCCAAGTGCCACCCACCCCCAAGGCACAGTCTACCAAAAACGAAAGAAACAAACCACTTTCTGTGCTGAGCGTGGCATTTTCATATAAGGTTGAAAATTTTAATGATTGAAACGCACTCTTTATTGACTATTACTGGATTAGTCCAGATAAACATAGCCAATAGGCTGTGTATAGATGTATATATGCCGGGGTCTGTTACAGGAACTGACTCAGTGCATTCTGGGGGCTTAGACATCATTCTATCTGCCGTCTGCAAGCTGCAAACCCAGAGCTGCTGGTGGATTAAGTCCAAAGTCCCAAGAGCCAGGGTCTCTGATGTCTGAGCACAGGAAAGGGTGGTCCCCCAGCTCAAGGAGAGAGAGAGAGAATTTGCCGTTTCTCTGTCTTTTTGCTCTATTCATGCCCTCGATGCATGGGCTGGTACCACCCACACTGAGCCCTGATTCAAGTGCTATTTCCTCCTGGAAAAACCCTCGCAGACAGGCCAACTGCATGTTGGACCAGCTACCTGGGCCTCGCTGAGCGCTCTCAAGTTGACCCATAAAATTACCCATCAGAATCTCTGAACAATAATAAGGAATTGGTGCAGGAAACCATTTGGATGACTCTCCAAAGAATTACCCTGAGGGGGAGGAAAACATTCCCAAAAGGTGGATAGATACGATTCCATCCATATAACATTTTTGAAATGACACAATTCTAGGAACGAAGGACAGATTAGTGCTTCCCAGGGGGTAGGGATGGGTGGGGATGCTGACCGGAGGTGAGCTTGATGGTCAAAGGGGAATCTGAGGGATCCTGGCGGTGACGGAAACATTCAGGATGCTGACTGTGGCGATGGCAACGCAGACCCGCACAGGTTATAAGATTGCACAGTGCACAGAACACACACACATACACAGAGTGTCAGCATCCCGGTACTGGTGATACCACACTCTAGTTCTGCAAGATGACACCATTGGTGGGAAACTGCATGCCAGGCACTGGGGATCTCTTTGTATAATTTCCTACAACTGCAGTGAATCTAGAATTATCTCAAAATAATATTTAATTAATTTTATTTCATTTTTTATTTCATATTGCAGTCTAGCTGATTTACAATGTTACGTCAGTTTCAAGCGTACAGCAAACTGATTCAGTTGTACATATTCATATATCTATGCTTTTTCAGATTCTTTTCCCATATAGGTTATTACAGAGTACTGAGTAGAGTTCCCTGTGCTATACGGTAGGTCCTCATTGAATATCTGTTTTATATATAGTAGTGTGTATCTGTTAATCCCAACCTCCTAATAAAACATTTTTTAATTAATTTTAAAAGAGCTGCAAAAAAGTGTTCTTAGCCAAGCATGAAAGAGTGAGAGAAAGGAAAGAAAAAGGAAGAGAAGGAAGCAGGGAAGAAAATAACGAAAGGGTGGACGTAGCGCCTGGTTGGAGTCTGTACAAAGCGGAGGAGAGAGAGGGAAACCAGAGGGAAGAGGCTCTCAGAGATCTCCGTGCACACCTGTCGGATTCTCTCTGCCCTCCTCGTGGACCGAGTGTTCCCTCCACTAGGGGGGCTGCAGACAGAGGCAGCCGGTGGGGAAGCTGGAACAACCCCAGGCTCTGCAGAAGAAAACCCAGAGAGCACCCGCTGGATGAAACTGCAGCCTCGGCACAACTGTCCCAACACTCTGAGCCTCAGCTCCCTACCCCTTCCTCGTAGACTGTACCCCTTCCTCCGAGGCTGTTACGAGAGGGGGGCCATCCTCATCCCTCCCCAAAGCCCGTGCCGTGGAAATCCGAGGAGGTCTCTCATGATCATTCCCTGCACAGCCTTTAGTCTACGACTCTGCTTCAGAGCCGGCAGCCTTGCAGAGATGATAACACACAGTAAGTCAGGGCCGGCAGAGTATCAGGCAGACCGGCCTCAATTCCCAGCTGTCACACAGAACGCTTCTTCTGTGCATGTTATCGTGTTAGTTCTTCCCTCTGAGCCAAGCGGCGAGGTCCACCTTTTCACAATGCACCCTGGAGGCTGGACGCCCAGCAGCGAGGGTTCATTTATTCCCCTAATATGAATACACGAATGCAAATAACCAGGAAGGATGGATTGGTACACAGCCCGTGCGCCCAATGGGGCACCGTGTCGCTGAGAAATCCATCTCTGATCCTGCATGTTCACCAGCTCCAAGCTCTTCTTAGGTGTAATGTCTAGATCTGCGTCTAGATAGAGATTCTGGAGTGTGGCCGGCGTGTCATCGGCACCCAGAAAACATAACTCTTCACTTTTGTAAAATAAAAATGAGCCCCAAAGAGAAATGTTAGCCTGGTCCGTATTAAACCCCTTGGAGACGGAAGATTATAGAATCAGAATTCACAACTGTGTGTTCAGTCCGTGCTCAGAAGACCACACACTGGTCATCCCAATTCTTTATAATTTTGGAAGACGGGAACTTGCATTTTTATTCTGTGCCTGGCCACCGGGACACGAATATGACTCATCACTTTTTCTGAGAAGGCTGGGATCAGGAAAGTGCCCGGTCAGAGCCGGCTACTGGGTGTTTAAGAAGAAACAGATGTAAGTAGATGCGCCTCTGAGCACAGACTTTGACAAGAGTCAGGGGACGTGGCTTGCTCCAGGAAGGGCTGCGTTATGTCTGGGAGAAGGGGGTCAGGAGGCAGAACTACCTCCCACCCTCCACCCTTTTCTACCTGGCGAATGCGATGCCTTCTGCGTGCAATCCCTGAGAAAATGTTTGTTGGTCATCCTTGCTGTGTCCCCAACAGCAGATCTCGAAGAAGGGTGCACGGCTTATTTGGGGCGGGTCCCCAAACAATTCAACAGGGCAGTGAGATGAGGTGCAGGGTGTGTGAGGGGAGGGGAGTGGTAAGCAAACAACCTGTTGGAACATTTAACCCCCAATTTCTAGCCATACAGGGAGGGCTGCTGATGGGGGTAGCAGTGTCCCAGGTGACTGTGAGAAATGAACACAGACTGGGGGATGAAAGCAACAGGACTTTATTCCCTCTCAGTCCTGGAGACCAGACGTCTGAGGTCAAGGTGTCATCAGGGTTGGTTTTATCCAGAAGCTCCAGGGGAGGGTCCCTCCTGCCTCTTCCAGCTTCTGGGGGCTCCAGGCGTCCCTGGGCTTGTGGCCGCGTCCCTCCCGTCTCTGCCTTCCATCTTCACGGAGCTTCTCCTCTGTGTCTGTGTCTTTCCTCTTCTGTGTCTTAGAAGGACCCTGTCATTGGACGTAGGGCCACCCTCATCCAGGAGGACCTCATCTCAGACCCTTCACTTCATCTCATCTGCAAAGACCCTCTTTCCACATAATCTCAGACCCTTCACTTCGTCTCATCTGCAAAAACCCTCTTTCCACATAAGGTCATACGTATCCCCAGGTACTGGGAATTAGGACCTGGACATACCTTTTCGGGGGGTGGGGATCACAATTCCACCAGCAATAGTCAGGAACCTCATCATCTTTGGCAGGTTACTCCTGTAGAATCTGGCTCGATGTTTCCCACATACGACAATGTTTCCCACATACGACAACAGATTGATGCATTTGACACAGGTTCAGGGGAAGATCCAGAAGCATAGGGCTCACTTTGGAAAACGAATGTGTCAGGGATGAAATGAAGACCAGGCTGCAGCTACAGAATGTCGAGGTGCAGGTCGGCTCTGAGCTTGGGCTGATCCTGAAACACCCCATGACATGTCCTTAGGCGGGAAGCCCCCTGAGAGAGCAGAGCATGCCATTAGGAAGCAGCCCACTTGGATGAAGTCTAGATGCAAAAGAATGACCAGCGGTGCTCCCCTGCAGAGAACACGGGCAAAGCCTTTCTCCATTGGTTGCAATGACTTTTATCCAACCTCATCATAAATTCCCAGTTGTCCAGAAGACATCAATCATTTGGAAAAAATAATAATTTTGTTAATAATACATTTCCTGTGGCCACTACAGAGGTGGCCCCATGAATCGCAGTCATGGTTCTGTGGCCTCAGCCTGGGTGGGATCACGCAACGTAACTCAATTTTCCACTTGTGTTAAGTGATCTTTTGAAATTGATTTTTTTTTTTTTTTTGCCCAATAGGCGTAAAAGAACGAATGTTTGTGTTGGCTGTCACACGGCTCTGGGTCAGTTTGGCAGTCATATTTCTTCATATAAATTAACGTGCCCTACCTCACACGTATGTGCTGGGTGGGAAAAGTCCAAAATTTCATAAAGTATTATTATAACTATGTAAAAACTATACTCAAAGCCTGGAAAAAAATATAGGAATGTGGAAACAGATGGTTCACTGAAGGGTAAGATGCAGGGGGGTTGTTTTTCCATCATTGTCGATACAGTCAGAACCCTAAAATATCACAAGTTTGGCTCCAAACCACCTCAGGAAAGCAAATATCGTGATAAAGTGAGTCACACAAATTTTCTGGCTTCCCAGGGCTTCTAAAACGTATGTTCACGGTAGACAGTAGTCTCTTAACTGTGCAATAGCATTGTGTCTAAAAACAACAGTCACACATTAAAAAGTATCATTTATTTAAAAATAGCGCTCTTGGAAAAACAGTGGCGATAGACTTGCTGGATGCAGGGTTGCCGTAAACCTTCAATGTGTTAAAAAATAAAAAAAAGAATATCTGAGAAACATCATAAAGAGGTGTGCCTGTATTTTTTAACATTCAAGTCTTATGAAATCTGTGTGTGTGTCCAATTGGAACACCACCTCAAATACAGAGGAGAGGTCTGAGGTACACTCCCCCCACACAGAGGTGCTTGTGATGTAGGTTTCAATACTTTTTACTCCAATTTGTGTCTCTGAGAGAAAGAAAAGAAAGACATCCATCCACACAGCGCAGTGTGACTCAGCCATGAAAAGGAGTGAAGCTCTGACGCAGGCTACCACATGGATGGACCTTGAACACACGATGCTCAGTGAGAGAAGCAGACACAGAAGGACACACAGTGTGTGATTCCGTTGATAGGAAACGTCCAGAACAGGCAAATAGAGACATAAAGGAGATTTGTGGTTGCCTAGGAATAAAGGAATAAAGAGGATGGGGGAGGAGCTTAGGAAGTGAGTCCTTGATGGGTACAGACTTTTCTTTGTAGGACGATGAAAATGTCCTGGAATTTGATAGTCGTGGTGATGATTGCACAACATCGTGAATGTGTAAAAACAAAAACAAAAAACACTGAATTTCACACTTTAAAAGGGTGAAGGGTGAACTTTAGGGAATGTGACTTATGTTTCAATGAAGAAATAAAAAATAGATTTTGCAAAAAAAAGATTTAAAAGATGATGCAGGCCTTTCTGCCACAGAGCATAACTAATTAGGTCATTAGCTCACATTAGTGCTGGAACAACTCAAGGAACCCAGAAGACACCTCTTACGTTTCTCAATCCATATCCAGAAACAGGATACCCTATCAAATAAGAGCAGCACCATGAGGTCTGAGGACAGACGCAGATGAAACGCCCACCCAGACAGACCCAAGCCATGCGTCAGCACCGTGTGTTGGGAAGATTTCAAATCAAGGGCCCCCGTGTCATGGGGTCAGCCCCAAGCTGTTAGCAGCCGTGGGCCCCTCTCAGGATCTCACTGCCTGGACATTGAAAATAAACGTCCAGTACATGCCATTTCCACCTATGGTCACGTGTTTGGAGAATCTATATTTAGGACTCCAAGACACAAAAAGTGCTGTACCTCCTGAGAGCATTTTAACTGTGTTTTTTGAAAATCCTTCTCCAAATATATATGGATATGTGTGTGTATTATATATATATATATATAATTACGTATTAAGCAGAATACGTATATAATTAATATAATATTATATAATAATATAATTACGTATTAAGCAGAAGTGAGCCCTTGTGTTCTAAGCTGAGATGTCGTAAGTCTCTGTGGGGACCATCTGGTGATTCTGTCTGTCTCTTCTCTTTAATGAGAAGATCAGAATTTTAGCAAGTTTCCCAGACAATTAAGGTCCAAGAGCCCATTCCCCTGCAGCTCAAAACCTTTCCTGCGACTCATATCTCTCAGCCTCATCCCCGCTGCTGTGTGTTTGGTCCAGGAATTCGTGTGTTTAATATCTCAGGAATAAGTGACTGGTCACTTCCCCCTTCAACCTCCCTGAGGCTTCGCCCAGGTCAGAAGGAAGAGGCCCGGAGGTATAACCGCAACCTTCATGACCCAGGATCAACTACACATGTCCAAGACAGGAACCCCAGGAAATGTGAGGGCTGCGCCAGCCTGCACAGTGGTCCTCAAGGGTACCGGGTTCTGATGCCTGGAACCTGGAAATGGGACCTTATGTGGAAGCAGGGTCTCTGCAGATGTAATGAAGTGAAGGGTCTGAGATGAGGTCCTCCTGGAGGAGGGTGGCCCTACACCCAACGACAGGGTCCTTCTAAGACACAGAAGAGGAGAGACCCAGACACAGAGGAGAAGCCCCGTGAAGACAGAGGCAGAGACGGGAGGGATGCGGCCACAAGCCCAGGGACGCCTGGAGCCCCCAGAAGCTGGAAGAGGTGGGAATGATCCTCCCCTGGAGCCTCCGGAGGGAGCACAACTGTGGGACACCTTGACATCAGACGTCCAGTCTCCAGGATGGGGGAGGATGAATGTCTGTGGTTTTAGGATTCTGGTTTGCGATCCTTGGTCATGTTAAACCTGCACAGCGTCCCAGTGAAAAGCAAGCCTGGTTCTGATGCAAGTCAGTGGTGGAGCCCAGCCTCACCTTCATTTCGGTTGTGTTTTGCCGGCATCTCTGTCAGAAGAGAAGAAGGAATTAGGAGCATACTTGCTGGGCACAAATGCATCAGTTGGCGTTGTTGGTACAAACTTGGCCAGTACTAGGTCTCAACTCAGGGTCAAATTGTATTGTTCCTAGTGGTTTCCTGAGACGTAAGCTTAAATATCCAGTGATTGCTTATGTACCACTTCATCTTGGAGGACGCTTGTCAAGAACCTTGGAGAAGCCTGGGTGTCTACAATGTGTCAGTGTTAGCAATGACTTCTATGTCCTGTTTGCAGCACCACAAAGCTTCCCCGACAGGGTATTGTGAGTTGGAGAAAATTAAGGACATGCCCTGTGGTCCTACATGGGCTGACATGGCGGTGGTTGCCTGACGTCTCACATACGCCACCCTACTTACCTGAGCGAGGGAGGGAAGGAAGGATTTGTTTCCTCCCAGACACTGGTTTCTCTCTCTTGTGCTCCTCTATGGAATTCTTCCTTCACCTTCCGTCAAGGTGCGGAAACTACACACTTTCTAGTTCCCTAGGAAATGACCCAGACCATCAAACATTCTCTGAAACGCATGAGAGGGAAGAATGAGAAGGAAGGAGATGAGAAGGAAGCACATGTGTGCCCAACCCGCTACAACCTTGGGTACCTTCCTAGCTCTAGTCGTGCACGGAAATCTCATCCTTCAGTCGCAAGCTTCAGCACTCAGTGCTGTGCTCTGATACCTGGTCACCTGGAGCCCCGGGTATGCAGAAGCTTTGCAAGTAGCTGGTGTGGTCGGTGCATGCGTGGTTTTCCAAAGTCATCACTGTCTGCCAACTCTGTGAGTCAAACAAATCCACCAGAACTTGTGGTCATACTTCACTGAACTTCCTGAATACACAACATAATTCGAATGGGCTACATGTTTCTACTCTGTGTGTGTGTGTGTGTGTGTGTGTGTGCGTGTGCGCGTGTGCGCTTGATATTCTATTTTTTTCCCCAACAATCATTAAAGCCTTACTTGTGTATTATCTCTTTGGAAGGATTTCATATATCAGTATATGGTCTCTTTGGAAGGATTACACATATGAGTACATTGTCTCTTTGGAAGGATTTCACATGTGAGTATATTGTCTCTTTGGAAGGATTGTACATATGACTACATTATAATTTGGGGAGGATTCATTGGGAGAAAGAGCCTGTTTGGGGTATCTTTGTATTGTAGCACTGCAGTGCAGAGCCTCTAGATCATATGTATTGCATAAATAATTGTGAAGATAAAACATACCATACCCTTTAATTGACCAGTTTGGAAAACTCACAGTCCCTCCTGAAGGCATATTGGCTCGTAGGTCACACACGTCCCTCCTGGTCCGGTAGGATGGGGGGCAACCTGCTCACCACACTCTCTATAAAAGCATATTCTGCTCCTTGTGGGGCCTCCTGATCTTAAGAATATGGGACAAAAGTAAGACCATGTGCTGGGTCTGGAGACCCCAGCGTTGCCAGGACTGGTTGGCCTTGACATCAGTCAGAAGCATACTTGTACCGCCAGGGAGAAAACACATTCCCTGTCTGATCGCGTCCGATCAGTGCATCCTTCTACTGCCCTCTGTTTGACTTGCTTCCTTGTGTCTGATCCACAATTCCTCTTCCCGCTCCAGCCCATTCTCAACACATCTTTCTGCGCTGGTGCATTCTTATTAAATATGGCAAACACATTGTGGCTCTTTAAATATCGACAGATTGAGTCAGTGGGCTTTCTCATTTTATAGGCAGAACCTAGGAGGATGGCTTCAGTCGGCTTCCTTGGGTCTCTTGGGCACACGGTAACACACATCTCCAAGGACACATGCCAAGAAATAAGACGGCCCCGGAGGGAACTGTACACCACCGATGGCATCTGTATTCCCTCCCCCGCGTCTGCTGAAAGAACTGTGCATCTTATCCCAAAATGCTGAAGTAGCTGAGGCTAGACCATTTTAGAATTTTAAGGTAATTCTCCATGATTTTAGGTAAACAACATAAACAAAGGTACTAAGAAGGAAAGCCTTACCATTTCAACCAAGCGCAACAAAACACAAACAATCTGTAATATTGATGTGCAAACGAGGCAGATTTGGCAGCGCTCTGTGTTTCGCTTTATTCTAAGAATGTCAACGTTCCAACAAAAAGGAATCGAGTCATTTTTTTGCAAATCCCATAAAACTGGGAAAGGGCCGTGGGATTGGACGCAGATGACCCCCTTCTCTTGTCTGGGCTCCATCTCGCTGGGAAGACAGACACGCTGGCGAAATTGAAAACGACTTTATTTTTTTCCAACAACGGCTCCATGAGCCCTTTGGCGGGCTCCATCCGTGTGTGTGTGTGGGACATGTGTGCCGGCCAGTCCGTGGTTTTCCCTTCTATCCCCATGCTTCCTGTGACTGACTCTGAGAGGCAGACGCCCCAGCAGAAGCCTCAGGAACCTGGATACAGAAAACACACGTCTGCAGGAGGCAAAGTAAACGTGCTTTCATGTTCAATTTAGGGATCTGAGAACCGGTCATGAGAAACGGCTCTCCGAAAACCCCCAGGCCCATGCTTCCCCAAGCTGCATCCGCGGGTGCAAGTTAAAATAATTTAAAAAGAGAAATGAAACTGAGTTTGAGTCCAAGGATCGTCCGCAGCACAACGCATGGGAAAAACAAACAAACGAAACAGAAAGAAATTCTGGGCAGGCGACTGACATTTCAGGTTAAAATACTCTAAGAACGTCTTAAAGGCAGAGTCTACTAGACCTGCTCTTATTGGAAACGGATGAGTTACGTTTGGCAACGAAGTGAGTGTCTGCTTAGAAGGGAAAAGATCTCAGACGATGTTAAACAACATGAGCGGATCTGCTGAGCAAAGCTGGACGTTTATGGCTGTTTTAACTGAACAATAACCGTGCCGATCACATGTTGTGGGGATGACCGGTGTTGGCTGCATTGGCCCCAAAAGGACAGAGCTTTCTGGAGGCCCGGGACTGAGTGCCTGAGGTGGCCACCAGAAACCCCCCCAAGGCCGTACCCTGGGGCTGCCCACTGGTCACTCGGACCTTGAGGACATCCCTGTTTTGAGTGACCCGGGCGCCCCGTATCCTACATCCAGGACACAAACAGGCTTGGGGAAGAGAGCTCTGGGCGTAGGCCACTTTTGTGGCATCTGAGTCAGAAAAGAAAAGGAAAACTCAAGTTGGATGCTCAGGTCAAACAGCAAAGGTCCTCAAAACTCCTTCCCTGTCTGACAAGGTTTCTAGGACCAGAGCCACCAGAACCCACGGGAGCGAATCCACCTGCCCTCGGCACACCGGGGCAGTGGTGGATGCCCCCTAGCGAAGAGGCCCCCCAGCTGCAGACACAGCCTCCCTGGCCCTCAGGTGGCTTCCCCCCCACCCCCCGCCAAGTCTGCCTGCCTTTTTCCCCTCCCATGTGTGGTTTTTATCGAAGCTGGAAAGCCATCAGAGAATGGCGACATCAGGTCATTGACTTTCCTTTCCAGAAGGAGATAAAAAGCACAGGCCAAAAAAGGTCTCGTTTATAAAAGTTGATTTTTTTTCCCATTTATTCTTTTTTTTTTTTTCCCAAAAGGTCTCCACCATCACTGCAACACCCTTTTGGAGAACCCACACATGGTTCCAAAAGAAATCAAACAAAAGGTAAAATTTTAAACTGGAAACCAAAGCAGGTGGGCTTTTCACAAATGCCCTTGCTGCCCACCCCCAAATTCAGACTTGCTTCGAAGTGGAGATTTTTTTTTTCTCTTTTCTTTCCCCACCTTCAGGGGGAACGTACCCTTCCTCAAGGGGAGGGTTATAGGAGCAGAAGTGGATGCCAAACGCCCACCAGAAACGCGCGCGCACACACACACACACACGTGTGTGCGCACACACACACACACACACACGGGCATCGCCCCGCAGACAAAACTACTTCCAGCCACCGTGGACTTGGGATTTGGGATTTTTTTCCCCATCTGTCTCCTCTGGGGAGAGGTGAGAATTTTTTTTAACACGTGAATACAAATATTTATAAGTTTATTTATATCTCCGTTTTACAAGAGGTACATTCATACCATATGGTTTGACAAAATACACTTTGTAACTAGAACTAAACTTGAGGGCGTTTTGTGTCGGGGGCCTGCGAGCACGGCCAAAAAACCTTCGGCGTGTTTTTCCTCCCCACAATAGCAGAGGGTTGTGTGATTTCTTTTCATTTTGAGCGATCCCTGAAAAGGTCTGTAGGTCCAGACACACCTTGTATGCATAACCCAAACACAGGTGCTGTATCCTAAATCATCCTGACTGCTTATAAAGTCGGGGGAGAAGAAAACAACGGGATTAAAACATATAAAAATAAAGGCGAGGCAACGTCAAAGTTACACTCAACATAATTAAAATAGCACACATTTATGAACTTTCAACCAAAGGAAAAGAAATAAATAACACATCCACATCCAGCCACTAGCAGGAAGCAGAGAACCTGCCACTCTCGGATGGGAGCTCTACGTACAACGGGGCTGGCTTTGTGAAACCATCGCCTTTCAATAAATAGCGCGTTTAATAGCTTTGAAACTTGATATTATTCTACATTCCTCAACTGATTTCTCATTAAATATCAAATTTCAATAAAACATTTATAAATTGCATCGTGTTCACGTGTATTGAAAAATCCGCATATTCCTAAGCTAATTTTTAATAAATTAGGCACCAGTTTTTTTTTTTTTTCTTTTTAAATGTCGAGCGTGTCCACGGAAAAGCCCTCTGCCATCCCAACCTCCCAAACTTGGGGCGGAAGAGGAGCAAAGTGCCTCAAATATGTTTGTCATTGAAGTCAGCTTATTGGCTATCCTAGGACTCAGTGACAACGCCGTGTAGGAGCGGGCTGGGGGTGACCCCCTTGTACTTGAGGAAACGTTAAAAGGTTTAAGTGAAACCCACCAGTGGGAGCAGAGGGCTAGGGTAGTAACCAGCAGGAGAGGGGTGGTCATGAGCTCACACACAGCCGCTTCCCGCTGCAACGTCCAGATGTCCCCACACCGTACAGACCTCGTAGCCAAGGACACAAGTGCCTGCAGGCAGAGGGGGCAGCTGGGGTACCCAGCTCGGATAGGAGCAAGATGGGCCGGGGGGGTGTCCCTACACCCCGGGGACATGTGAGGCTCTGAGGACCGGCTTCCCAGGCTGGGGACGCCAACCACCCTGCATGACCAACTTAGCAAGTTTGAAAACACGTGAGTGTGGTTCATTTTGTCTGCAGCTACTTTACGCAGGAACCTCAGCCGGCCCACACTTTGCCTCCGTGAAGAAAGCCACCCTATCAAAACCGACCAAACAATGACACCCCTGTTCCCTCTGGAAGGCGTCTCCTTCTAGGTCTTAGCGATGCTAAGCTGCAGAGCTTCTCTAAGTGCACGAGAGCCAGATGCTTCATCACTGAAACTACATCCGATGCTCAGACCCAATCAATGCAATATCTTCCCCTGTGAGATGAACTTGCAAAGCTTCCCAGGCTGATGACAGAAGGAAGAAAAGGGTGAATTTGTAAAGAATGAGATAGAACAGCAACAACCAAGCTGAGGAAGATCACAGTTTTTGCTAAACCCGGTGGCTCCTACCCTAAACGTCCTCTCTGGCCAAGGTCTCAGAAAAGGAAACCCGTTCCGTGGCCGAGCCCATCTTGGAGAACACAGCCCCACGTCGAGTGGGCAAGACACAGCCTGCAGCTCAGCCAGGCTCTCACGTGGGTTTCACAACCGAAAACCCCGCATCCAGTGGCCCTCTGACGAGACCCGTTCAGTTTGCTTTCCAGGTGATACTCCCCGCTTGGTCTGCACCCTCGAAAACGTGCTATTTGGAAGTGCCGCGAACGGCTCTGAAAGGGGGTCTTGTCTTACGCAGAAAGCACCAAAAACAGCCAAAATGCGTCCAGCCCATAAATTTAATGCCTTGTGGCCGCTGGGAAAGAGTGAGATCCAGATGCCCTCCCCGGGAGACCAGGACCCACACACAGCACGCTCTCCAACCCACACCCTCCCGGCAGCCGAACAGAGAGAAAGCAGATACGGATCTGGGCTGGGAAGGACTGACCACAACTGGGGCTGACAGCTCGCTTCTGTCCTGAAATTTCCGGGAGAAAGGATGCCGAGAGATGGCCTCCACCCTGGACACCCTGCAGCGCGTCCTCTGGACTTTGTTCCAGGGACAGAAGCCACGCCAGCTGCTCTGCCAGCACTGAGCCTCACACAGCTCAGAGTCTGTTCTGTTCTGGGGGGCTCATCCACCTGGCTCACCTTCTGAATCAAGCCAAACAGAAACAGGGACAGGATGAACACCAACCGGCCTCCCAGCGCTGGCTGCCGTCGGGCAGCTCTACTTTCAAACTTCAGCTTCTCCCAGGAGCAGATCTCATGCCTTTTGGCTCACGTGGAGAGAGTCTGCTCTTGCGGAGGGGTTGGTGACAGAGGGCTATGTTTAGATAAAATGGAAAGTAAACCTTAAAAATAAAATAGGGATGTATACCTCTCACCTCCAGCGTTTGCCCAGCATTAAATTTCAGGATGAAAGCGGCTCATTTGAAGTGGATCTGAAATGCATTTTTTTTAAAGTTTAAAGCAAAGTTTCAGCTTATATAGGGGACCTTTTAAAATTCACACCTGTTTAGAAGCAGAACTGCACATATGAGGCAAATTCCATAATGCCATTCATGCCGGGGTGGGGGGGCGTGGGGGGGGAGGGGGCGGAGTCGCAAATGAATTTAAAATACTGACTGTGTTTTTCTTATCTCTCTCTCCATCATTTCAGAGCTTTGCAAAAATTTCAAAATTAGAAAAAAAAATGTTGCAGGGGCCTTTTGATTCAAAGAGTTTCAGATGATAAAATGAATCTACACTTCAGGCCAGTGCAAAGGTAGAATGTATTCCCTTACACGGAAGGAAAATATTTTTTTTCTTCTTAGAGGCATGTACCCAAATCAGGGGTAAGGGAAAACAGTCAGCAATACCGAATCTGGAAGGAGGAAAAGCTGTTTTGGAAATAGAGTGAACCGTTGGACTTCGGAGAACTAGATGGCCACTTCCATCTGGGCAGGCCTGGGTTCACTAAGGCAAAAAAACAAAACAAAAAAACAAAAAAACACAAAAACCCAGAGATGCTCATTTTCGAGGTAGACAAGCCCAGCAAGGGTGCACTGCCCCCCAAATCTCACACAGCACATGCAAAGCACATTGCCTTAAACTCAGGTGCACGATTTGGGACCCTGAACGCTTTGGTTATATCATGTCAAGAGACTTTGCCCATTCTGTGCCAGCTGCTCAGACAAGTCGCTATTTGGTGTTTACACGATGGGGGAGGAGAGGGGACCAATGCACAGGAAAAAAAAAAAAAGATGAAAGAAAAGCTAGAACTGGCTACCCTCAGAAAACATTACCTTAAAACTCACTGCCTGGAGGAGGTGTCCCAGGCTCTTCTTTCCCCAGAAACAGCTCAGCCCCGCCCTCTCAGCCTGGCACCCCTCTCCACGTCCTGCTCCATCCCAAGCCACACACTTCACTTCCGTGAATCCAAAGCACTCCCCACCCCGGTCATTTTGGCACTGGCCCCGCAGCATGCAGGGGGAGGTAATGCCCTTCGAAGTCCGAAGCTGACGGGTCAAGAGTGCACAGCTAAGTTTTTTAAATCTATAATATTTACAATATTGCACTTTACTGCACTTAATTGCATGTCACTAGCGTGGATGCTGCATCAGTATTATACCTTCAAACCATGTGCCCTGTGTCCCCAGTGCAAGTCCTTTGCATCTGAATTCTGGGAAACAGCCACAAATGTCCATTCGGGAATCGAAAACGGGAAAAGCTCTAAAGCTGCCTGTCCTACGGCACAAGGAGTCCTGAACCTGGTGCTCTGGGGCCAAACGTGTGCATGAAGACGGGGAGTCAGCAAGGTCACAACGTGAAACACTGAGGTCCCCACGACCACCAGTCTTCAATTGCGTTTCGTTATTGCTACCTTTCAGGCGGAGGGGAGGGGGGCGGGCGCGCACACAGAGCACGGGGCCCCTGCCTCAGATGCAAAAGTCCATATTGAAATCCACACGGGTCCTGCAGCTCCTCGGATGAAATTGAGTTCACGGCAGTGAATAAAATTGTTGGCATCCAAGCACTGGCAACTTCAGCGGAGACCAGCCCCAGATCTTTCTGTGTAACAGACTCTTCAGATCTTGGAAAGGCGTGTAGGAGGCCGCATGCACAGGGTGGGAACTCCGGCAGCAGAGAAGGACGCAGCGCCACGGGGCTCCACGTGGCCCCGGGGTCCCAGGACGCACAGACGGCGTGGTCGAGGGCTGACCTGGGTGGTCTGACGGTCACCTCCTCTCTCTTCCGCACAGTCTCTGCGAGGCTTTGGCGGGGTCTTGCGGTCCTGGGATGCCCCCTCCCGAGGCCTGCCAGGGGCCCCGGGGCTGCCCCAGGCGGGGAAGGCGCTGCGCCCTCGCTCCGGGGTGTCCGCGCGGCTGTCGGGGGGCGCGGAGGGGTCGAGTGCAGGACGCAGCGCGGACGGGGTGGCGGGGCCAGGGCGGGCGTGGGTCCGGGGCAGGCGCGGGGCCTGGCGGCGGGTCAGAGCCCCAAGGCCTCGGCGTGCTTGCGCGCCTTCAGCCGCAGGTCGGCGATACTGGAGTTTTTGCTGTTGCTCTTGGCGGCGGCGGCCACGACGGCGGCGGCCGAGGCCGAGTCGGCCAGGGATGCGATGGGCAGCCCGAAGGGCGGCGGCGGGAACATCAGGTAGGGCGCGTGCGCCGCCAGGTGGGGGTGCAGGTGCGGGTGGGCGTGCGCCACACCTTCCAGCTGCAGCTGTGCCTGGACCTGCGAAGGCAGAACCCGCACGGTGAGGACGCGACTTCTAGGGGGCTTTCCCCCCTCGAGGACCCCCCCCCGAGGGCGTCTCCTCTCCCGGGGAGCCATCGCCCCTTCCCCCGCCCCAGGGACCACCACCCACTGTCCTCGGGACACCCGGTGCCACGACCGGGTCACTGGCCGCTTTGGACAGGACCAGAGCCGGGGAGTCGGCACAGATCCCCGATGCTGTAGCATCCGAGCGTCTACAGCTGGTACCTCCTCCTCTCCAGACCCCCGGCTGATTCTTTGACGCATCCCCGACTCAGGGTCCGGCCTTCGGCTCTGGCTTCCCCCCCGCCGCCTTCCCAGGGACCCGGAGTCCCCGAATCTTCCAGAAGCACAGCCAACTCTGCAGGCTCCAACCGCCTAATTTCACCAGGACCCAATGGCTGACCCCACGTCGTCGGGGCAGCTGTTCCTGTGATGCTGAGGGGCCACCCCGCCCTGGGGAAGGGGTGCTGAGGGGTGGAAGATGGGTCCAGCCGCGGAGGTGCGGGTCCAAGGGAACAGGGCTCGGACCTCTGCCCTGCGCACGGCAGCCCTGGACGCCCTCCCAGCCTTGGGCGCCGTGACTTTGAGGGCGCGTGGCCAACACCCCACCCTCACCCCATCTCCATGTTGTCATCCGTAGCCGACCCTCCGGGCCGGGCCAGGCCCACTGGACCTCGTGCCCCTCAGCAAACCCGGGTCCAGCTACAAACCCAGGCCTCTGCCCCTAGGAGCAAAAGTGCTGAAAGAGGAGGCCACGCCTTCGCTCTGGCCAGGGCACAGCCAACCCACCAGCGCGGGCACGCCTACCCCCCATGCTGGGGTCCACAGCCCAGCCCTGCAGGCGAGTGGGCGTTGCGCTCTAGCCCCGCGGCTCCCTCCTCCCACCCGACGCTGGTCCAGAGCAGGGGCGAGGACTTTGGGGCACCCAGTCTCCACGAGGCGGTCTTCCGACCCCCTGGCCGCCCCCTCCTCCGTGCAGCGCACCCAGCGCCCTGGACCCTCCCTGCTCTGCTAGGAGCTGGGCGGGACGCCCCCCACTGTGAGGTGCGCGGGGGAGGGGAGGGGGCATGGAGGCCCAGGTCCAGGAGGGGCACTGACACCCCCAGCGAGGCCCTGGGCAAGCTAAAGCCGGGGGTTGGGTGTTGACACGGGTCCTCAGGCCCTAGCGGTAGTAAACCCCTCCCTCCCGCCAGGCGGTGAGCGAGTGGGTTGTTCCGGGTGGGTGGGGATATTTTCCCTCCGAGTTTTGTGAAACTGTGCTGGGGTTTCTGTCCTAGCCCTCCCAAAGGTAACTGTTGGAGATTTTCAGCGTGGTGTTAATACGTGCCAATGGGTTTATAAATGTCCCCCTTGTGAAAGCGGCCTCTTTGCTTCAGCGGGGGTGGGAGGCGCCGGGGCGGCGCCGGGACTGTTCTGTTCGAAAGGAAGGAAGAAAAACAACAACAACAACAAAAAAAACGAGCTACCTGTTGGAAAGGCATCCTCAGGGCGCCCATGTTCACGTAGGGTGCCACCCTGCAGGCGTCCAGGTGACTGGCGGTACCCAGAATAACGCCTGCGAGGAAACACAGGAGGCGTGAACCCCGCCCGCTACTCCCAGCGCCTGGCGCGTCTCCCCACCGCCCCTGCCTCCACGCCCGGCCCCTCGCACCCACCTTTATGCATCTGGTTCTCTTGCTTGCGGCACTTGGCTCTCCGGTTCTGGAACCAAACCTGGGAATGAGCGGACAGACGTGCACCCCCGTGAGCCGGCCAGGCCTTGGCGAGCGTCAGCGAGGCTTTCTTTCCCGACACGCCGGACGGCGCGCAAGGCGCTTGGGGTTCCTGTCCCCAGAAGGCTGCCTGCCGCCCCTCCGACCTTCGTCCCCGCCCCCTCCCACCCCAGCACCGCGTAACTGGCTACCTGGAGCTGGGAACAGTCCTCACCTAAGTGAGACCAGAGTTTCAGCATCCAAACATTGAAAGTGAGGAAGTGGGTCCTCGGATGGCGTGGAGAACTTTCCATCGTTCTGTGTGGACATTCCCCCCTCCACCCTGCCACGCACCGGTCCAACCTGACCTTCCACCCCGACGTTCCACCTTAGCCCCCACCCACCCACCAGGAATGTGGGGGGGCGCACAGGTGGATACACATCTCCAAATCCAGCCCCCTCCCCAATCACGCTCAGACACCCTGAGTCCAGAAACTTGCACGATCTCCATGCCCTCCTTGGAAGCCTGGGGGATCCCAGTTAATATTACAGAGTCATGAACGTCCTTGATCTCTAAAAACCGGATGCACCGCCCAAAAGTGCAGGCTCTGCACTGCAGGCACTCGGCATCTCTAAGGACATCTGATTCTTGCGGCGCCCTATCCAGAGGTGAGGCAGCGAGCGAAAGGTGTTGGCACCCGCCCAGCCTGGCTAGCTTCAAGGCCTGGCATCCCCGAAATGCGCCCTCCCGCGCTCCCCATTCTCATCCTCCCCCCTCCTCCAAACAGCCCTGGTCCTGGCCCTTGGTCTGTCACTCATGGAATCTGGAGTCCCCTCCCTCTGTGTTCTTAGGCACTTAATTTTTCCTACCTGGCTTTCTCCAAAACTTTCCCTTCACACTCACTCACCCTATTGCCACAATGGCGGTCACTGACGGTGCAGGATAATTAGCACAAAGAAAGCCTTCCCCTCGGCCACACTACACTACGCCTGGTAGCTCAGGGACCCTGCGTTGTTCCAACCCCAGGGCCTGGGGCCACTCCCTGCTCCCACGCTGCCCGGAAACCTCAGCTCCCGCGGAGGTTGCAAGCACCCGGGAGTCGAGGAAAAGCTGAACTTTTCCATCTCAGCCTCTTCAGGGCAGTTTTCTATCCAAGGCTGAGCCATGGGCCCGCCTGTTGGAATTGGCTTTCCACGACGTTGGAAACCTCACCCAGCCAGGCTCTAGGGAAGCTGGCAAACTTTGGTGTTGTTCCCCGGAAAGTATTTCCAAAACAGAAATGCTGAGATTCACACGTCTTTACTCCATTTCCAAAGCCTGCACTCACTTTCCTGCTCCCACGTCCCGCCGCAACTCTCCCCCCCACCCCATCCGGCTGGGACGAGACTCCTTTCCCTTTCGGACCCTTCCCTTCCTCGGTGCCTCTTTCTCCTTGGGGTCCCATACCCGTCCTCAGGAGAGCGGAGCCAGACGCGCAAACTCCGCTCCCCCTGGAAGGGCATTTTGCAAAAACAGAATCCTATTTAAATCTAGAAAGCAAGCTCACTTTCCCATCAGCGGGGGAAAGAAAAAAAAAAGATTATGGAGAATAAAAGTGATGAATTAGCTGCGCGTTTGGCGATAATAAATCAGTCTTGGGGTGATTCACGATCAATTCCAATTAGTCCTGAATATGCTAAGTAAAGCGCAGTACAGTGGTTTAGACAGTTATTTCTTCATTAAGAACCGGTCACTGATTTCTCTCACAAATGCTGTAATCTGATTTCCTTTTGATTTCCATTACAGACAGTGAATAATGACATTTAATTTAGCTCTGCGCCATAAACCCAAAGATATTTGTTGTAATTAAATTACCACCACTCCTCACTGTGGTCTCATAACTTTCGATTATAACCCTGACAGCTGGGTGATGTGAGTTTCCAGTACAACACTAAAAATAAAAGGTTAATAAGCACCAACTTCCAAAGGACCCTCAATTTATTTACAGCAAATTTCCACTCTAAATTGAAACTCTATCCTCTAACAACACAGGACAGGCTGTACCGAAAAGGATTACCAAACAGGTCACAGACAGGATTAAAATATAGTGCATTTTCGTCTCTTCCTTTTGGTGTCTCCCCAGCAACCCCCACTTCTGCACAGCGGGGTACGTGTTTTAACTAATTGGTTTTTATGAGCACTTTCTGCCTTCTCTTTATTATACGATTCTTTTCCCTGTGGCCAAAAGGAAATTATTTCTTTTTTCTCTTCCCATGTTTATTTTTATTATTATTTACAATCGTTAAATTTTAATTCACCTTTGGATCAATAGGCTTTCGTTTTCTACTACCACCCTCCCCCCCCTTTATTTTAGGGCTTTTCTCAAGATCTGCAGCCACCCAAGAACCAATTTTCTCCCAACTCGTTCTCTCCTGCTAAGGCGCTATTCAGTAATAGACTACTGAAAGAAATAGTGTGGAATTAAATTACAAGTAATTTATTTTTATAGAAACAGTACATCAAGGCCTGGGAGATATTACAGATCTCAGGCAGAAAGGCTGTGAAATGACATAAAAGTTGATGTCCCCTTCAGCAAAAGTTTAATCTTTTCATTAATTTATATGGTGCAGCCCCATCGATCTTTCCAGAGAAAGGTGGCCAGTCTCCCCCGCCCTCCCGCCCCCACTTGCTGAGGCCACAGATGCCCGGAAAGATTCGTTTGGGGAGAGGGTCCCCAGAGCTACTCTGCCCGTGGTCCCAGCAATGCAGAATGGTCCTGGGAACCCCTGCAGCTGCACGGAAATCTGGACAGACTCGGGGACTGTTGCATTTCACCTTAAGCAGCCCCTTTCACCGCACCGACGGGGAAAGATGGAAGGCATGAGGGTGCAAACACCCATTTTTTTTTTTTTTTTTTACAAATTAAAGATTTTTGTGAAACACTCTCTATAAACGCTTTCTGTGTTTTCGTTTCTTCAATACAATCCGGGTGAAGTTGTGTTTGTAATGCTGACCCTATACCAATAAGAAACCCGTTCTTTCAAAGCCCTGGCTTTACATGGTTCCCTCCCCTCGTTGGCAGTATTAATTCCATTTATTTAAATAACCAGTCCCCAGAGCCCAGGGACCCTGATCCCTTTTCCTTCTCTCCCCGGC
The DNA here is from genome assembly GCF_039906515.1 of Pseudorca crassidens. Lineage (NCBI taxonomy): Eukaryota > Metazoa > Chordata > Mammalia > Artiodactyla > Delphinidae > Pseudorca > Pseudorca crassidens. Next base: position 805,134 of record NC_090318.1, on the reverse strand, counting down.
GCTGCTGTCCTGCCCAGAACCGTCAAAGCCGACGGAAAGCCCAGCAGAACATCCAGGTCCGACCTTCCGGTGGCGGGGACGGGGGGCGCGGGGGGGGCGAGTCTGCGGTACCCGGACGAGGCGATTTGGAAGACAATCTTTGCTCTCCACCCCCCGATAAATAAATGAATGCATTTCACGCAAACGTTTACAAAGCCCGAGAAAAACGAACCGGGAGCGTCTCCCCCCGCCACCCCCCCCCGCGCGCACGTGCGGCGAACACACAGGGCCCCCTTAGACGGCAGCTCGCCAGATGAGGCATCACGACTTCATGCGTCCGGTCCCCGCCCCCGCGCCCCCCCTGCCCCGCGCCCGGGCTAATCCGACACCGCGCGGGCAGGACCCGCAATCCTCAAGACGTCCACCCGCCTCTTCTTCCCATCTCTCTGTTCCCTGCAGTGGATCGAGCGGGCTGCAGAGGAGCGGGTAAGACTTTGGCGGCGACGGCGGAGCGCGGGGGGGGGGGGGGGGCGGGCGGGGGGAGGAGAGGCGAACCAGTGGGAAGAGAACAACATTCCTGATGAGCTGGAGGTGCAGGGCGAACCAGCCAGGCAGGGCGCAGGAGACCTGACCCGCGAGGCCCCGGGGCGCCTCCCAAAGCCCGGCTCCAGCCCCCCCCACACGGGGTCCCCGCGCTCCTGGAACGGCCCGGCGCCCCGGCCGAGGTGGCGCGTTCCGGCCGCCCGAAGAGCGGGCGTCGGGGCCGGGCCCTCGCTCTCACCTGCACGCGCGCCTCGGAGAGCCCCAGGCGCTGGCTGAGCTCCTCCCGCATGAAGGCGTCGGGGTAGTGAGTCTCGTCGAAGAGTCGCTCCAGCTCGTTGAGCTGCTCCAGCGTGAAGTTGGTGCGGCTGCGCCGCTGCTTCAGCTTCGTCTGCCCGTCCTCGTCCTCCGACTTCACGTCCTCGCGCTTCTCCTTGCAATCGTAAATACCTACGGGCGGGCCGAGGGCACAGCGCTGAGCCCACCCCCCGGCCCCGCGTCCCCGGCCCGGGCCGCCACGAGCCCCTCCGCCGGCTCCCGCCCAGCCAACCGCCCCCCCCCCCCCGCCACGGCCCGGCCTGCGGATCCTGCGCGCCAGGGAGAGGCCCCGCGCGGGGACGCTTGGGTGCGACGTGCTGAAAGCCTGTGTGTGCTCGCGGTGCAGGGACCTCGGTGGCAAACGCGCCCTGACGCAAAGCGGCGTCAAGTCGATAAAGCAAACTCCAGGGCAGGACGCGCTGTTTTGTAATAACTCGAGCCCCGGCGCCGCGGTGTTTCTTGGCCTAATCTCTGAATAGTTTCCTCAATTATCCTCTTCGCCTCTGTTGACATATTGACATAGCCTAACCTTCTCTCCCTTCCTTTTCTTTTTTTTCTGAATGGGAGTGGAGTGTTAAATATTAAGTCAAAGAAGCTTAGGCAGAATCGCCCAAGTGTCGGGTCCCTGGCGGGGCGCCCGCAAAGAGCGCAGGGAGAGCCCAGGCCAGGCTGGGGTCCAGGCCCCCCGAGAGCCGCCGCTCCCGCCTGCAGCGCAGCAGGACAGGGGCCGTGCCAGCCGCCAGCCGGGCCAGAGCCTCCCTCAGGACGCCGTGGAGGCGGGCGCTCGCCCGAGCTCACCTCCTTCTGACCAAGAAGCGCAGCCGTATCTTAAGGCGGGCACCCTGAGGTGCTTGGGTTGCACACGAGAGCGTGGTCCCTTGACTTCCGGTTTTGTCCCTCGGTCTCTTGGACACACATTCTCACTCCCCATCAGGACGCCAAGAGTGACACTTTCTTAGGTCCAAACATTATGAGAGCAGCTATATTTGCTGGGGGAGCGGGCAGGGTATCAGGCAGACAGCTCAGGATTTAGGAGATTCTAACCCAGACACCTCTCCTTCCCACCGCTAGGAAATGCAGCCCCTCACCAAGCTCAGGGATTTAAAATAAAAGTTGGCCCCCGGTTGCACAGTTGGTGGAAGCTGCATTTCAGCTCCCCTTGCGTTTTCTTGTGCTTTTTCTCCGATCATAGGACCTGCTGGCTGCAGGCAAAGAGGACCCCCATGCCCTCATTAGATGTCCCCTCTGTGTCAAGAAGAGGGCGGCTTTCAGGATGCTCTATCCAAGGAGTCTGGGGTTACACCCGTTCTGAGAAGCCTCTTAGCAGTAAGCCCAGAAACTTGCAAAGGGTGAACACCCAGATCCTCTGCGGGGCCAGGGAAAAATCCGGGCACCCAGTTCCCACACACGCCCCCCCACCCCCACCAGGGTCCCTGAGCTGGACACCAGAACCCAAGTCCTGAGTCTGTCCGAAAGCCTCTCCTCACGGCTTCTGAGCCCTGGACACTCAATCCCACCTCGGGGCTTAAAGCCTCCCTCACCTCCTGAAAGGGATGCATTTCCAAGAACACCTTATTTCTCCCCAATGGGAAATCCTTTCCCGGAGGCGGCCCCAACGCCGCTTCCTCCTTCAGGTCTCTTAACGTCGGAACCCCAGGGATTGACCCCAGATGACGCGCTGGCCTTCAAAGTCCTCCAGAACCCGCGGCAGGCTGTGCAGAACCCACAGGCTGCCGTGCCTGGCTCAGCGGGGTCCGCTGCTCAGGCGCCCAAGACCTCTGGGTTTCTCCCAAGCCCAAGCAGCTCCCTCCTCTCCATTTTGCTCCCGTTCTGCAAATTCGGCCTGGGGCTCAGCCCTGCCAGGGGTCTGCACACCCAGGCAGAAGGGAGAAGGTGCAGCTGGGGTTTTCCTAACCCCTTCCTGCTGCCTGTACTGCTAGCCCTGTCTTATTTTCCTCTCTCCTTCGAAAAAGGCCTCGATTGTACTCTGCTCTCCTTACACGGGCCTTTTTGCAGGGTCCCCCTGCCTTGGCTGTCCAGGGTGAGAGGAAACAGACAGAAGAGGGGACTCAGCCTCTAAGGCGGATGGGGGAAGCCGTCAGGAGCCCGGGAGGTCAGCCGCCCGCCGGGTGCTGTAAATTAAATGTCAGCTCTGACAAGTGCACAGCCGACAGACAGCCGTGTCTCCATCAGAGCAAACTCTCTTTGTAGGAACCATAAAGCCGGGTGCGTGACGCCTCGCCAAGGGGTGAGCCCCGAGATACGGCAGGCCAGGCTCAGGCTGCCTGGGCTCTCAGAAGCCAGGGGCTTACTCCTAAGCCTCTGCCAGCTTTCTGCTTCCACAAGGTCAAGGTCTCCGAAAGCTGTCTGGGTCATCCACTGGGCTCCAAGGCCAGCACACCTGGACTCTGCCACCAAAGTGCAAGGGCCACAAGAGCAGGAGACATGGGGTCCCCACTCTCCGGCCGTGACCTCTCTCAACACGGACAGAGAATGAAACAGGACCCAGGAGCCACATGGCAAGCTTCTGTGTTTCCTCTCTTTGTAGTGAGAAATAGACCTTCATATACTTTCAAATGCTGCCCCCTGAGAAATAGAGCCAATTTTATTCCTCTGATTTACAGCTGCTGGTTGCCCTGTTTGTACGGAGATTCCCCCGGGTTGGGACCACCGCTGTCCAGCTGGGAGAACCCTTGTAAACATGTTTTTTCCCACCCCCCGCGTTCAACTACAGCGCAAAACGCCGCGGAGATTTCGGGGGAAAGCAGCGGGAAGGAGGCCCAGGACGCAGCCGGCCTGCAGCAGGGCCAGCTGCGCCCTGACAGTCTGGGGTAGGGCGGCCGCGTGCGCGGGGCCACGAGCCTCCCCGGGCCCTTCTGCCCCTTGTAGACCCTGACCACCGGCGGGCACGCGGCTGGTTTTAATCTACAGGCCCGCGTCAGCCGAGATCCAGCCCCAAGGTTCAAGGGGAAAGTTTTCCCTGAGAGGAAACCACGCGGAGGGGCGCAAGAGGGCGAAGAGGCGACGGAGCGCGTGGCCTCCCCGACTGCCGGCCAGCGCAGCCCTCAACGCGGCCCATTTCGAGCTCGGGAAGGCGCTTGGAGAGAGGCGTGTGGATCTCTCTGCGGGCGTGGAGGCGGACGTGAGACAGACCGGCAGGCAGACAGGCAAGCGGCCGGTAGCCCTCCAGCCGACCTGGGTTTACAAGCCCATGCACCCGATTCCCCCCCCAACGCGGGAAAGTTCCCGCTGTGGAGCCCAGTGCCAACGCCCAGGGAAGCGATCCTCCGGCAGCGCGCGGCCCCGGCCGCTGCCCATCCTCGGCGCCTCTGCCTCTCTCCTTCCCTGCTTCCTCGCTTCTCCAGCCGAATCCTCCCCTCCCCCGTTTGGTTTCTTTCTTACGAAAAAGACTGGCGATGGATTGCCGGGGCCTTTGCGTCCGAGCCGTGGCTGTACATTCAGCGTTTGGGGTCGAGCGGAGAGCGAACCGCGGCCCCCGGGGCCTCTGCGCGCGCGGAGCGAGGGGCAGGCGGCCAGGCTGGGCGGCGAGGAGACGCCGTCCCCGGGAGGGGCCCGGAGCCGGCGTCCGGAGAGCTTACCTTCGGCAGCCCTCCCCGAACCGAACTCTTTCAGTTTGTCCTTGTCGTTGTCCACGTGGTCCTTAAAGAGATGCACCGGACAGTGGCCGCTGCCCTCCGTTATGTCCTGGAGGCTGGATTCCGAGACCCCCAGCTCCCGGGAGCGCGCTAGTCCGCTCTCCAAAACTTCCCTGTAAGTGATCGAATCCTTCTTGCCTCCGCCGCCGCCGCCGCCGCTGCTCTCTTTGCTCTTCTGGTCAAAAGATTTGGATACAAAAGCCGTGAGCTCCTCCATGGTGGCCGGGGGCTGCGGGGGTCCGCGGGGTTCGGCGGGGCTGGCTGGGAGCCGGGCTGTGGTCCGCACGCCTCCCGCGCGGACACGACTGTCCGTGTGAGGGTGGACCTCTCCTGCTGTTATTTATGCCTTTCAATTTGCGATCTCACTATTTATACACGGCTACGTCCGCCCAACCCCCAACGCTCCCTGTCTGCAGCAATTACAGCTCCCGGCTCGGCGGCGGGCGCACGCAGAGACGCTGTCTCTCCCCCACCTCCAGTCCGGCAATTGGCTTTCTTTTCATTTCATCACTGTTTGGCGTCTGTGCACCTTGGTGTGGAGAGGTAAAGATCAAGTTTTTGAAGGCAGAGAGAGAGAGAGCGAGAGCGAGAGAGAGAGCGCGCGCGCGCGAACGGGCGCAGGCGCCAGTTCCCCGAACAGGTATCCGCATTCTCTCTGTGGCTGGCGGAAACGAACCTCGAGGAGGAGTTTAGGGCTTGTGAGGACGTCCTTGCCTGCCGGCCCCGGGAGGAGCGCAGCCTCGCGCCTCGAACGGTATCGTCGCAGGACGTGTCCGGGCGTGGTCGTGCGGGGACTCCAGCGAGGGGACCCGGGCGGCGGGGACGCGCCATCACAGACGGGAATGAGTCCCAAGTTGGAGATGCGGTGGGACTGCCGGCTGGACCCGCCGGCGAGGCCCACGGAGCCAGCGGGTGGAGCGGGTGCGCGCGGCGTGCTGGGGGGAACTGCTCTAGGACCCCGAAACTGAGAGAAAGGGTCCAGGTCTAGCCGAACGTGGGCGCCCGCGCCTCGGCGGCGTTGGTGCAAAGCCGCTCGCAGACCTCGGAGGGGCCGGGGACACGGACGCTGCGGGCCACGAGCGCCCGGAGCGCGCTGGTCCAGACGCGGAGAAGCCGGAGGGTCTCTGGGAGAACTGGTTCGTACAGAGCGGTCCGTGGGGCGCGCGTCAGATCCGGTCCGGCCGGACCGACGCAGCCTTCCTTAGAGCCGTGCTGTCAGCCCGGTGTCTGGGAGATTTATTGGGGGGGGGGTATATGTATTTTTGGTTGTGCCACAGTGCTCCTGAGCAGATCCTGACTCCTTCGGAACTTTATAATGTACCTAAAAGGAGCCACTTTTTCTCACCTGCAATACGAAATTCATTCGGCAATCCCGGCAGCTGAAGAAGTCCTCTTATCTGCAAAATGCCGTCTGCAAATAAAGTGACTTTTCTGTTCTCCCCTCTTTTTTTCTGCAACCTCCCCCTCGTCTCCCCTTCCACCTGCTGCCCCCGCCCCGCTGGAGTTGGGACAAGGCTTTCGGCGAGGGGTGCGGGGGTGGAGGGGAGTGTTAGGGGTTTTGGAGGAGTCGTTTTGCGTTTTCTGAAGTCAGTTCCTCCTCCGAAGCGCCGGTTAGTCAGAACCCAGGATCGGGGCCACGCTCGGCGGTTCCCAGTGTTCGGTCCAGCGTCCGGAGCCGGCCAGTAGTTTCCTTCGGCGGGAAGGAACGTGAACGATTTCTCCCGAATCCCCGGGGCCAGGGTCGGGTTCACACGGGGGTGCCTTGATCCGGGGGGAGGGGGTGTGAAGCCAGAGAGGCGGTGGAAGAGGGGGGACGGGAGTGGAAACAGACCAGCTCTTCCTTCCCCCCTTCCTTTCTCCCTCCCTCTCCTTCCTTCCTTCCTTCTCTTCCCTTGCTCCCTCCTTCTCTCTCCCGGTGTTTTCTCTTCTCCTCGCCGCCCTCCATCCACCCTCCGGGAGCGCTGCGCCCGTGCTTCTCCGCGCGGCCCCGGCTGCTCTGCCCCGCATACAGCGGACGGAGCTGGGGGATTTGGGGGCCGCTGCCTCCCCCGGACTTCAAAAGCGAAAGGCGAAGACGCGCTCGCAACTTGACAAACAGGTCTTTGTCACCGCGGCCCTCTAATCAAAGCGAAGGCGCGCAGATATCACACAGAATTACAAATAGCCCCTCATGTATTATGCATGCAGCCGCCTTGCGGGTCTGCGGGGGAAACGCCGAGGGCCGCTCTCGTAGCCGGGTAGCGCAGGGCGCGCGGGGCGCGGGGCGAGGGGCGGCCCAGGAGCTCATAGTCCTTGCCAGGGCCCCCCACGCCGTCATTCACTCCTTGGGGCGCATCTTCCAGCCCTACCCAGTCTAGGGACCACCCCTCCCCCGCCGCCCACAAGTGAACCTTCTCTTTGCAAAAACAGTAGATCACAGGAGGGGCGGGAGAGGAAGGGGGCACTCGCACAGATCTGGGGGGAGAGGGCTCTGGGCCAGAGCAGCTTTCCGCGGTCCTCAGAGGTAGGGTAACTTTTCCTCTCCTCACCTCCTCCCATCTTGCCACTCCTCCAGCTTCAGGTGAAGAGGCCAAGTCCCCAGGGACCTAGTGGTGAACCCCCGACCTGCAGCCTGCCCAGCCCTCCCTGGTCCTCCCCTACAGTCTCAGCGACCCAGCCTTCCCTGGGGGAGGGGTCACATAGGGCCTGGCCCTTACATGGCCTGAGGTTCCTTCTCAGGGAACGGGGGTGAGAGGCCCCAGGCGCCCAAGCAGGGCTACCCGCCTTGGGCCCTATATCCAGGAGACAACATTGGGCCAGGGTTTTGCGGCCTCCAGGGATCTCCCCAAGGGACACCAGCTGGGGACCCTGGATGTTCGAAACCCTCAAGCCTGAGACAGAATTAAAGCCACCCCCATCCACAGCAGCCCCATCTTTGATTCCCAGTGCAGACGAATGGTTTCGAAATAACTCATCCTAAGAGGAATGGGGCCGTGCCTCTTCTAAGAGTTGTTGGTCAGGAAGGAATCCCCTTTTTACAAAATCACACTTTCTCTCGATGTGCAAAGTGATGGCCTCTTCCTCTAACTTTGGGGGACGGTGGAGCGGAGATCCCCTGGACACCCCCAACTCCCGGCCCCCCAGCCAGGGGCCCTCAAGGCTCCTTGACCTTCTCTCCTTTAAACCAGAGGCAGCAACGCCCCGCATCAGCCGTTATTGCTCATATTTTAGCCTGGGTGAGGACATTTTCAACCACATATTCTCGCTAATCCAAGCCGGTGCCCAAGGCCGCAGGGTGGGTACAGTTATGAAATGGTACATTTACATTTCCGCTGGGCTGAAGGCAGGCGAGGGGCGGGGGATGCAGAGCTCAGACTCTCCCAGGAATAAGGGGCTCTTGTTTTGAGTTTCTGTAGCTGCTTCCCCCAGAGAGGATCCCTCACCCCAAGATGAGAGGTGAGGAAAACTTCTTAAAATCTCAGCTTGTCTTGGGAGAACGTAGATGCTTTAACATCTCAAATGCATTCTGCCAACTCTGAAAGAGGCAGCGGCGTCATGAAAGTTTGTGGACAGAAACAAAAGCATAGCTCCTTCCTTTAGAACAAAACTGAACCAAACCAAACCAAAAAAACATGAACAGAAAAGAAAGAAGTCCTGGATTGGGCTGGGGTGCAAAGCAGGGGGACCTGGTTTCTGGAAGAACACGGAAGTTCCAACGTGGATTTCACCAGAAGCTCTGCACACACCCTGGAGCTCGCCTGGGTCACTGATCCACGGCGGCAGCCAGGCGTCACCTCGCACCCCGCTGCCCAGAAACCGGAGCGGACGGGAGCCGCCTGAGTCCTGAATGCCTGACTCGCTCCTACGCGCGCCTGCACCATCAGGTTTATGATCCACCTGGGAAGAGACACGTAGACAAAATGCAATTAAACGAGATAGAAATGCCAGGACACCCTGTGCTCGGGAGGAGGGAAGAGTCTCTGTCAAGGCGAAGGAGGTTGGAGGCTCTTTCTAACACAACTGGTGGTTCCTGCAGCTTGGAGGTACCCTGGTGTCTGGGTTGGCCCACGTGCCCATGGACCTGGCGGGTTCCAGCCAGGCCCCCGGTTGATGGCGTGGGGGAAATGAGTGAGTACCCCACCAGGAGGATGGTTCACAGCCAGCCCGCCGGCGGGGTGGGTGGGGTCCACCCCAGGAGGCCAGAGCTGCCCCAACGCTGACGCCCTCCTCTTTGGCAAGCTGCTCTCCCGGGAGCGTGGGTCCTCTCGTTCCAGATTTGGTTTCCTGAACTCCGACCACCTTCACCCAGGCCGAGGCCAGACTGGCCGCGTCCAGAGCCGGACATTCTGCACCCCTTACTCGCCTGAGTTTACCCCAACTAGAGTCTCTCTGGCCAGCCCTGCAGGCTCGCAGCTTCCTGTCTGGTCCCAGGCTGAGCTGGAAAGCTCAGACGCGCTGGTCCCCAGTGGCAGAGAGGGCTAGAACCGGCCACCCGTGGTGTGTTCTGCTGGCTTGGGACCATTAGAGCAGGCAGGGTGAGGAGGTGGGGGTAGGGTGGGAGGGGTGATGGGGTTTTGTGCCCTTCTCTGTGCTTTCCCACCTGCAGACAGGAGCCAGGAGACTTCTTAGCAGTGCTGTCCACTCTGGGACCTCCATCTGGAAGGCACACTAGTTAAACTTGGATGTTCAGGCACTGCCGTCCAGCCCGGAGCCCTCACGAAACCTGAGAGAAGAAGAGGTTGCGGACACATCCGACCGCCTCCCACTCCCACAACCGCGGTCCCGAGCAGCTTAGTGCGGGACCGACTCCGGGGGCAAACTGCAGACAGCATGAGGAAATGGATACCGGCGGTGTTCGATTTTATAAAATAATCTGACGTTCTGTATGTATGTATGTGAATTGGGTAAATTTTAATGAACTACAGCTGCTGCTAATGGCCTCCCTTTCCTGGTATTTACAAGGCCAAGGGACAGGCGGTAATGAACATTCCAATATTTAATATTTGGTTTATTTAATGCTTAAAAGGTAGGGCTCTGAGTTTTCACGTTTAGCCCAGTAAAACGATGCTCCTCTGATGCAAGCCGATTTACGTTAAATCAAATCTCATGCCCTGAGCTTCTGAAGAGCAGAGTGGCTTTGGCGACCGTCTGGGGTGTCCAGCCCTTCTGGGAGGTTGGGAGTCACCGCCCCACTCCGTTTTCCCCACTGCCCACCCCCAGGGTCCTCCTGGCTTCCCATGAAACAGAGGAAGAAGTTCCAAGGAATGCCCCTTCCATCTGGCCCACTTTCTCAGCACCTAATTCCGGAGACGATGTCTGTTAATAATAATAACAGAGGGAGGGTTGATGGTTCTCGCGCAAGAGCGAGCCTTTGTAAGAGCAAGCACCCCCTCCCTACACATTAAGTATTTATGAGTATCGATCAGAAGGGCAGGATTTTACAGAGGTCTTAACACTTTTCTTGGACGGGCTCCTTTCTCCCCCTCCCCCTTTGAAATTTAGAAACCTGCCTTTGTATTCCCTCCTACACTGTTTATTGATTTACGCAAACATCAGTGCTTCCAGTGTGAGGCTAATAGATTTTCATCACGCTGGGGCTCTGTTAATCCAGCTCTTGAATGGATAAGATTGATCCTGTCGACAAATTCGACACATCTATACGATTAATAAAGGGCGAGATGGGGCGGGCTAGGTTCTGTCTCCTCTTTGGAGGGTGGGCCTCCTCTGTGCTGCAAGGACCCACCCCCAAGATGTAGGTTTTTGGTTTTTTGTTTCTTTTCATTTAGCTCGGGCGCCGGGGTCGGGGAGGGTGTTCTAAAATAATCCTCAATGCAAAAATGCAATTTTAACAATACATTTCGTAGTAGGAAGTGCTGTTTGCTTTCTGTGGAATTTCTCTCTCTTTTCCTTGCCCTGTACTTTGCAACATATGGTGGACATTAAAACTCTTTCCTTTCAGATTTAATCACAGGGCCGTTACTTTACGTTTTATTGAAGAAAAACATTGTTTTTTCGGGGAGCAAAGCAGTTTACCACAGAGGACCTCTAAAGAGGGCCGTTTTTGTTTTGTTTTGTTTTCTGGAGACCACCGCGAAACAAACAATGGGCGGCTCTCCTTCGCGAAGAATACATTGCGCGCTCGCTGGGAGCCGTTTCTGCGGTAATTAATGTTCCGAGGAGCCAGCTCAGGGGTGGATTCTGGGTTTCGTTCTCGGTTCTGGCACCGGGCCTCAGCACAAGGACACGGAAAGAGCCAGTTCTATCTCCTTCCTGCCGGCGCCCCCTCACCCCGGATTGGCTTCTCCCCGTTACGCACGGGTCGCCGAGAGCTTTGGAAACAGCTCGCTCCAAAACTGGCTCAGAACCTAGGGCTTTCTCTCTCCATTTTCAAAATGCAGACAAAAGGAAGGAACACGTCCCACGCCCACAGCCTGCGAGAGGAGACTCTGCTTCGGAAGACCTGGGCCCCTCGGCCGGAAGCTGGAGGAAAGCGTCCTGCACCCACCGGGCGTCGGTGGGACAGTGGGTCCCAGCCCCCCGGGGCGCAAGCGACGCACACAGGGCGCTGTCCCCGCGGGCCGTGCTGGACCGTTGCCCGTGCGCTGCCTTCCTTCCCGGCTCAGCCTCCGGCCAGCGTCCCCAGGCGCCCGCGAACGTGACGCAACGATCTGTACCGTCAGTGCCTGCAGAAAAGGCCGCGCGGGGCTCCAGGACCTCGCGACCACCTGCGCAGAGTTTGCAAGGGGTTCAACAAACTGCGATCTCCCCCCACCCCCAAGGAAAGCTAACGGTTACGCTGGTGGGACCGAAACTCGGGCAGCCTCGGGCGCTCCCCACGCGCCGTCGGCTTCCAGACACAGCGTCTTTACAAACATAATCCAGGGAAGGAACGTTGACCCTCTAGCAGGCAGGCATTAGCTCAGTGGCCGATCTGTGCAGAAGACACGCCCCCTCCTCCCCGTCTTCTGCGTCCTGAGGCTGCCTTGGAACCAAACATCCCCTGGGGAAGCAGGCCGACGTTCTGTGCCGACGGCCCCTTCCGGAAGGACAACTCATCGGCCCGTGAGCACCTGGGCACTGGAGTCCCCCCAAGACGGCTTGGGCCCAACAGTACTTATCATGCAAGGCCCCGCATGGGGACCCTGGGGTCCCCAAGCCTCCCTGACACCCCAGAATTGGAGCCAACCGGGGTCACCCAGCTTGCTCCCGCCCAGTTCACTGTCAGACAGCTGGGCTGGCTCTCCAGGTTGTGGGTCACCCCCGCAAGCGTCGCCCATCCCAGACGGGTGATTCCTATCACTCGTCAGGGCCTTGTTGAGGAGGGGACTTGTGCTGCCTCTCTCCAGGGCCCCCCTCGTGCTACCCCACTAATGAGGAGTCTGCGCTGACCGCCCAGGGTTGCCTCTGGGAGGCCAGGGGCGTGCCCTTGCCCTGCACCGACTGGGGAACCTGCCAGCCATCGCGGGGAAAGGCGAGGGGAGAGCAGGGAATGGGGCAAAGCCAGGAGTGGGAGGGTCAGAGATCTGGGGGGCTTGCGGGTCCGGGCGCGGCTTGGCTAATTGGGGAGCAGAGGCGCAGGCCGGGGCCAGAAGGTGGGGAAGGGGCCCCGGGACGAGCGGGGAGAGAGGCTGCCCGTGTCGCTGCCGCCGGCCTTTCCACCGCAGCTCAGCCTCCTGGCCTGAGGCGAAGCTCGGGGCTAGAGGGCTGAGCTCGACCCGCTGGACCCCAGCCAGGAGCCCACCTCGGCGCTCAGCACCACCCCCCCCCACTCCTCCCCTCCAGCGCTGTCTGTGCATGGGGGAGGGGGGCCGAGGTGGGGGGAAGGGAGCCGGAGCCCGCCGGGGAGGGGTCCACGGGGCGGAGGCGGGGAGGCGGGGGTCGTTATCCTGGCCGGGATCAGGACAGACACGGGACTGGCCCCCTGGGCAGAAAAAGACGCCTTGCAGGCCTGGGCACCAGCCAACCAGCTGGGGAGCCTGGAGGCTGGGTGGCGGGGCTGCTGTACCCTTAACTGGCCCCCCACCGGGCTCCTCCCAGCCAGGAAGGCATGGGGTGGTGTTTGGAGAGCTGGGTTTTCCCTCTCTTGAAGGCAAGGGCCTGCCCTGGGTTCGTTCATTCATTCGTTCATTCATGTATTCACTCCTGTATCCCCCTCTGTGCCCGGTCTCTGACTCCTGCACCACTGACATGGCCCTGGAGCTGGCCTGTGCGGCCCGGGTCTCTGCTCCCTTTAGCCCTCACGCTGACAGTGGGAGAGAAGGAGATTTCAGATGGGCTGGAGGAATCTGGTCTGGGAAAACCCTCCACCTGCTCACATTCTGAAATGCTCTGTTCCTCCCAAGAGGTCTGGGCCCTGTGTGAGGACCAGAAAGGCAGCTTTCAGGTTTGGGAATGAAGAGGGACTCCCCAGGGCAGAGCAGACGTGGGGGTGGTTTGGGGCACGTGTCCAGACCCGTGGGTCCCCGTGGCTTCAGGGCACAACCGGGCTGGATGGGATCCTCTGCGGTTCCTCCTGCCGGCAGCAGCACCTGGATTCTGTCTTCCTGACACGGAGGGGTCGTCGTTTGTGCGCACAGGTCTGAAGAGGAGGGGGAGATAGAGCACCCCCAAGCCTACAAGCACAGCCGGTGAAAGACAGGAGGGCGTCCAGAGGCCAGGGCTGTCCCCGCCCTCTGGGGGAGTTCCAGGGCTGCCCGCGTGGACCCACGGCAGGCTCTTCCTGCAGCAGCAACATGGGGGTCTGGATGGAGAATCCGTTATTTTGACAATACTTCCTCTTCCATCTGCTCATTGCTACTCTGTTCAGATTGGCACCCATAAGACATCTTGCTCTCCAACTGGGCTCATGTGGGTTGAAATAATCAGATTCCTCGCAGGCTGGGGTAGAAACCCATCTGGAGAGAGGAGAAGGCAGCTTCCAACTGGCCCCTACCCTCAGGTGGCCTCAGGGCTGTCCACAGGACCAAGCCTTCAAAGAAACAATGCTTTTTAATGGCTTCTTTGAGTTGTCAACCAGTACTTTCTGAGCACAGTGGTGGCAGAGCTGAGGGCCTGCAAAGACATCCACACCCTCACCTCTGGAACCCGTGACTATGTCTCCTTATGTGGCAAAAAGAGTTTGCAGGTGTGATTAAGGTTACCAGCCTCCACATTGGGAGATGGTCCTAGAGTATCCAGGCGGGCTCTGTCTAATCAGAAAAAGCAGAAAATTGCTCCGGCTGGGGTCAGAGAGATGAAGCAGTAGGAGACAGAGAGATTCCAAGCATGTTGCTGGAAGGGCCTCATGGAATGTGGGACAAAGAATGTGGGTGGCCCCTATGAGCAAAACCAGCCCTGGCCGATAACCAGCCAGGAGGAGATGTCAGTCCTACAACCCCAAGGAACTAAACATGGCCAACAGCCTGAACGAGCTTGGAAGTAAACACTCCCCCAGAGCCCCTGATTAGAGCCCATCATGGTGGACACCTTGATTTTGGACTTGGGATGCCCTGAGCAGAGGGCACAGCTCAGCCACCCGCATTGTCCCTGGACTTCAGACCCAAGACAGTTAATAAATGAGTGCTGTTTCAAGGCATTGAGTTTGTGATTATCCATTACAGCAGGAATAGGAAACTCACACATACACTCATGCAAGCACAGGACAAGTGCCAGGTGCCAGGGACACAGAGGTCCACTAGGAACCTTCCCTGTTCTCACGGAGCTCACAGTTTGTTGGGGGACACAGACAATAAACAGATACGTGAATTTAGAAATTGGGTGTAATTTCAGGTGCAGAGAACCAGAGAGTGATGGGCTTGGGGAGATGTTTAGAAAGGGGGCTAGGGAAGGTGACTTTTGGAGCAGAACGTAGAAGGCGAGAGGGAGCAGGTGATGATGCCATGTGGGAAGAGGGCTTTCCAAGCACATAACACGAGGCCAAAGACAGGACATACATCTGTCGCGTTGAGAAATAGCAGGAGAGATGAGCAGAATGGTCAAGGGAGAGAGTCCCAGGGGGCGGGCTGACAAAGGTCTTGTAAGGCAAGTGTTTTGGACTCAGCTGAGTTGCCTGTTGTGGGCTTGTTTAGTCTGTGACACCCACTGGACCTCTGAGATGTTGAGTAGTCCGGTGGCCTGGTGAGTCTGAGCTTGGGACGAGCACAGCTACAGATACTGGATGCATGTGGAGGAGGAAACCAGTGGACTGGGTGAGGTCACCTGAGGCACAGATGTGCGTAGAGGAAAGGAGAGGTCCATTACCTGACCCTGAGTCTCTCTAAACACAGGTTGGGAAGAGGGTCAGGATGTAGCAAAGCAAAGGAAACCAAGAGGGGGTAGCCTTTGAGGTAGGAGAGAAACGGAGAGGAACGTTCTGGAAGAAACTGTGTCAGGAAGGAGGAATGTTCCAGAGCAATGTTAAAAGGATCACAAGGGAACACTATCAACAAGTTTGTGCTAATGAACTCAATCACTAACGTGAAATACATTCATTGAAAGATGTAAATTACCAAAGCTAACACAAGAAAAAATAGAAAATGTGAATAGTCCTGTATACCCATCACAAAGACGTCAGGGTTGTAATTAACAGTGTGGCCACCAAGAAATCTCCAGGACCAGACTGACTTGTGAATTCTACCACACGTGGAAAAAAAAATCACCTTCACAAACTCTTTCAGTGATAATGCAGGCAGGAAAATTCCTAACTCATCTCTGAATCCAAAACCAGACAGAGGTGTTACAAGAGAACAGAGTTACAGACCAATATCAGCCATAAACACATAGAAATCCTTAACAAAATATTAGCAAATCAAATTCAAAAGTATACACACCAAAGGGATAACACACCATGAACAAAAGTGGTTTATCCCAGAAATGCAAGGTTGGATTGATATTGGAAAGTCAACCAATGCAATCCACATGTTAACAGGAAAAAAAAAAAAAAGTAGGGAAAATATATGAATATCTAAGTAGATATGGGAAAATGGGTCCAATCCTTCTTACATGCCCAGAATTTATTCTGCAAGCTTTAGAGAAGTTTGTAGAGGCATGTGGGAGAAATAGGTTTTAGCCACACATCTTCCCAACTCTTTTTTCCCCTCCCATACCCAACACTTTGAAGACCTTTTACCAGTTCCATATTTATCTTTTCCTGTGTCCCAAACACCAAAAGACTATTTTATTTATTTATTTATTTAGGCCTTACAGCTTGTGGGATATTTGTTCCCCAACCAGGGATTGAACCTGAGCCCTCAGCAGTGAGAGCGTGGAGTCCTAACCACTGGACCGCCAGAGAATTCCCCAAACTATTCTGAAAATCCCCTTCTGACACCCACTGCAAACTCATCTGCCCCAGATGCAGGCAGAAGTCCCTTGGCTCAAAAGCGTTCTCTCTCCATGCAAATTAAATACCAAATCCTGCAAGAAGAAAAGTGGTGCCCATTGCCTGTACTTTAGACAAGAGAGACAGGAATGATTTTTCTTTCCTTATTCGGAGAAGGGAAGGCTGGCCCCGAGGCCACATGTGACCTTGGCAGGGTCATGCCTTGAGAGAAGCTGGTGGTGAGCACACAGCCCTAACTGTGGACAAGGGAAGTGAAGGTCAGTGTTTCTGGTGTGTGGCAAACTCCACGACTCAGCAGAACTTGAGATTACACGAGGTGGAAATGGCTGCAGGGCTGCGGGTCTGCGTGACAAAGGCAAGACGCAGGGAACAGCAATCAGTGCCTCCTTGGGAAAGTTTTAAGTGACTCTCAAAACTACACTTTGTGAATCATAACTCTGTGTTCACAAAAGGCTCCTTACCCTTGCTTTGGACTACTGTGTCTTCCCAGTCATCCTGCTGTTTGCCCCTTGACCAATGATGCAGTTAAGTCAAAAGAGGCGCGTGCTGCAAGCAGCAGGTGCTTTGGACGCACAGGACGGGAGCTGAGCCGCTTCCTATTTTTAAGTCCACCAGCAAATCACCCTGAAGGTCCTAATCTGTGATCGGCAGAGTGGCTGCAGCAGCTGAGGGACAATAGGGTCTCAGGTTTCCTGGTGAATCAGGGGCGTTTGAGAACCTCTGAGTTTCGGGGAACTCTTTCGATTTACTGCGTTCACATAACCATCCCCCCAAATCAAATCTCACCATGTTCTGGAAGACCCTCCTGTGCTTTTCCTGAGCCATTTCCAAATTCCTTCCAACGGCTTTTGTTTTTAATTGAGGTGAAACCTTCCAGGATCTTCGACAAGCCCCGTCCCACAGGGACAAGACACACCCCCTGGGCACTCCCAACAGCCACATTCGTTGCTGAGTGAAATTCCACCTGGACTTCTTTCTTCCACACCAGCCTTCGGTCAGGGGGCCCTTTCCTGACAAAGAACCACGACACAATAGCGGTCCTGCTTAAGCTTTCAGTGTTTCAACTAAAGCCATCACTAGGCTCAATGGAGTTTCTCCACCTCTGCGCTACTGACATTCAAGGTCACATGACTCTGGAGGGAAGGGGGCATCCTGCGCCTCATGGGATGTTTGCAGCTTCCCTGGTCTCCGTCCCCCAGATGTCTGGAGCACCCATTGCCTCTCTTTAATTGGGACAACCGAAAATGTCTCCAGACACTGTCAATTGTCCCCTGAGGATGGGCAGAATCACCCCTGGTTCTGGACCACTTGCAGAAATAGAAAAATAGATAGATAAAAAATGGACAGACTGATGGATGGGTAAGCAGGCAGATGGATTCATGAAGATTAGATAGATAGGCAGACAGATAGATCGACAGATAGACAGATAGATAAAACAAGATATGCATTGAATTATTTCCCCCTCCAAACAAATTCACATGTTGTAGCCCTAAGCCTCACGGTCATAGTACTAGGAGGTGCGGCTTTTAGGAGATAATCACGTTTAGATGAGGTCATGAGGGTGGGGGGCCTCCACAATGTGAGGACACAGTGAGAAGGCTGCATTCTGTAAGCCAGGAAGAGAGCTCCGTCAGGAGGTAATCTGCCCACACTGTGATCTTAGACTTCCAGCCTCAAGGACTGTGAGACGTAAACGTCTGTTTGTTAAAGCAGAGCCCAAGTTGACTTAGATAGATGATAGATGACTGTGATAGAGGGATGGATAAGTGATAGGTAGAGAGAGAGATAGATGATAGACAGATAGCTAGATAACTAGACAGAGTCTGTTATGCTGGGTCAGGGTTTCTCAACCTCAGCACTACCGGCATCTGGGGCTGGATCACCCTCTGATGCGGGGCGTCCTGGGCCCTGCGGGCTGTGGAGCAGCTTCCCTGGTCTCCACCCACCAGGTGCCAGGAGCTCTCCCCACACTAGTGACAACCAACAAAGTCTCCAGATGTCACTACATGTCCCCTGGGAGGGGCTCATCTGCCCCCACCGCCCCCATCCAGAGTCATTCTTGCACACAGCCTGCCCCCAGGCACAAGGCAGGCTCATTGTTAGAATCAGAAGTAACAGTATCAATACTTTCTTGAGCACTTCCTGCCTCTCGGGCACTCTCCTTGGAGCTTTTTATACATTAGCTCAGTTCTTCAGAACAACCTCAGAGGGTACATATCATTATTCTCACTTTACAGAAGAGAAACATGAAGCTCATGCTAGCTTAGTACCTTGAGTTAGAGAGACACACCCAGGAGAGACAGAACCAGCTTGGAATACAGATCGGCCTTCTCCCTTCCTCCGTGGCTCCGGGCGTACCTGCTGCCAACCTGCCGGCCGGGGGGGTGGGGTGGGGGTGGTGAGGGTGGTGCGTAGGGGTGAGAGTGGGTGTGGAAATAAGAAAAATGCTATGGGAGGCCCACATCAGAGCAGGCACCACGGAAGAGCACTGAGTTGTGTGTCTGTCTGTTGAAGGTACGACCTTCTGCTTGTCAGAACACAACCCTGTGTTTCCCCGAATACCCTCCAAGCCCAGGATTCTCCTGGGTGGTGTGCAGACGCGTGTGGCTGAGGCCGCGCAGGGCAGTCGCCAGCTGGCCCTCTGCAAGAAGCACAGCTTCCCATACATAAACTGCTTCTGACGGGGCTGGGAAAACAAGGGAGCACAGAGACAGTTGAAGCGACGCCCATCTTCTCCCTCCACCTCTTTTCTGAAGCCTCCCACACTGAAAACTTCCCAAACAAGCCTTTTCATTGGGATCTATTTTTGTTTGGCTGTGAAATTCTGTTTAAGAAAATGCCACAGGCAGAAAATCCAGGCTGCATATTTTGTACTTCGTGAATGACAACACAAGTGATGGGGTCTCGTTAAGATGGATAATTGCTCTAATTTTCTCTCTTCATTTCATGAGTCTTTGGCAGACGTGCTTCCAACGGACCTGATTCCCAGGCACCTTGGCAACATCCTAAGTGACAGTTCAGGGTGAAGAGACCGGTGACGCCTTCACGACATAAATGTTCGCCCTCCGGGGCATCATCCACTCTGGAGATAAGGGACTCCTGAACTGTGTGGGGTGTGGATGGCTGCCCTCGGACAGCAATCGAACTACCCAGGTCACCAACGCCGTCTGGCTTTTCGGACGCCTGACAAGGGGGCGGCCACTGGGAAAAGAGTCACCCGAAAGAAACTTCTGAGGGTATTTTCCCAAAGCCGGACACAAACTTCAGCCGTCCCAGGACCCATACAGAGCCACAGTCACAGTGCATAATATACTTCAGCCCAGAGGACAGTTCTCTTAGGGCATCCTGACTATGGAGGTGTCTGTAAAGATACTTCACTGGGGCATTGCCAGACGGTCTCCCTCAGTCCTGAGCTGCTCACGGCTTCTCCGAGGGTTTGCTTTTCTAGCTCTTGAAGCGGCGTGAATATTCTGTACACGGTACACACTGGAATCTTCTACACCTTTCCCCGTAAGAGAAAAATATTAAAACTCATAATGAGTGAAATCAGAAAGGATCGTGACACTTCGAGCGCGTGTTTGAAAATTCTTTTCAAAGGGACATACTTGTGCGTCCCAGCGGAAGCAAGGAGCAGCCCCAGAGTTTATAAACACTGAGGGGTTTATCCTTAATTCATCCAGACTGACAGTGGTGGCATGTCTCCCGGAGAAAACAAGGATGCCGTCAGGAAAAGAACACCCAGCCCATCTTGAGGGCTGTTCAAAGTAGATGTGAACTCAAAGAAGAGAGATTGTCATCTAAGTGAGGTGCACGAGCATGAAATAAGGTTAACCGTGCTCGTTTTTAAAACATGCTTGCACGCCTGACTTTTGAAAGTGGGTAGATAAAAACGTGTATGAGTATTTTGGAAACAGGCTTCCTTTGTGGATTTGAAAATCTGTGCACACATGAGCACCCAAACTAACGCCCGTCAGATAGATGCATGCTTTTCTCTGAAGGTGGCTCTTCGGTCCTGGATGCGGGGAGGGGCGAGCTATGGACAAGGCCGTTTTATCCATTAAGGAGGGGCCCCCGGGGCCAGGCCGACATAACTGGTCCACAGCTGCCCTTCTGGGTGTGTCCACCCAACCGGCTGTTTTCAGAGAATTCCCCAGCACGGAGGGCAAAGGTCCCCCTGAAAACATGCAAAGACCCCGCCTCGAGCTCCAGCAGCAGACACTGTGTTGACCCCCCTGGCAGAGCCTCTAGACGCAGCTGACATTTAAAACACTAGTGCAATTTAACCAGCCCACAACCTTCTGGGAGAAAACACTGTAAATGAGGGAAAAATAGAACAGGTCGTTAATTTGTCATTTTTTATCCCCCTCGGTTCCATGCCCCAGCTCCTTTCAGCGCTGGGAACATGTGTAACATTTAAAATCCATTTGCACAAAGCCAAGCTCCTAGGCTCCCTCCGTGAGACACCCCCAAACGTTTGAGGGGCGATGCGTGGGAAGGAAAGACACAGCATCAGACGGGACTCCTAACTCCGCCTGTCGTCTTTGGTGTTTGAACCATTCCACCTGACAGATGGAGAATTTAACTAATGATCCCAGGGAAATCATGTGAAACATTATTTAAATAACTGGAAAATCTATGCTGACCCTCAGCCAATACCCATTTACCCAAATTAAAGGAAATACAGAGTCAGAGGCCGCGGGTGACAGAAGGGGCTGCGAGTCTGGAAACCGAGCTGTAATCTCTTCTCAGAGGATGTGGCTTGAACAAAGGAAGGGCAGGGGTGTGTCTGAAGGGTGGGCACCTTGTGGGCTGCATGGCGTGGGCTGCTGGGTGGACACCCTTCTCCTCTCCTCCGTGAGTATCCCGTGAACTTCTCGTGAAGACCCAGGAGTGTGTGCCACTGAGGCAAAAGGATGGTGACCTTCCCTTCCGAACAAGGAACCCATTTTCGATGAGGTTCTTCGTTGCCTGGTTGTAAGAAAGAAGATGCTGCCAGGCTCACAACTCTGTGAGAGCTCTGAAGGACCCTGGCGGACTGTGTAGCTAGAGGGGCACCATTAGGAAAGGGGGACGGGGACCTTCCCCGCGTGGTGCGGGCTACTTGCTGCCTAGCAGGACAGAGCATTGGGCTGCAAAGGACAACTTCTGGGCAAATGATTAAACAGGAATTTTCAGAAAGAAAGAGGATGTCTCTCCTCTGAAGCAGGGTGCATCTTTCTGTCAGTGATATGATATAGCTTAACTAGAGATTTTTTTCTTTATTAATGGTACATAACATAATGGTATTGCTTGCATCTGGTAGTATCTTAAATTTGAGGAAATTTAGTATCTTTTCAGTGGTAAATGACAACAGTTCACAAAAGCCCTAAAGGAAGAAAGAAACATAATTTACCACTTGATTACACATTAGGCTAATGCGTAGGTCTCTAGTTTTTAAGCATTACATTTTCTTTCATAATTAAAAAAAAAAGAGGGCGTCTGTCTTCTTATGGGATGGAGCACACAGCAAGGTCACGTGAGCTTGAAGGTGGAGGTCTGGGTGATGTGTGCAAACCAAGGCACACCAGGAATTGCCAGAAAAACACCAAAAGCCAAGGGACAGACACAGAACAGACCTTCCCCTAGACCCCCCAGGAGGAGCCGATCCTGCCAACATTTTGACAGACTTCTGGCCTCCAGGACAGTGAGAAGATACATTTCTGGGGGTGTCACCCTGTCAGTGGCACTTTGCTACAGGAGCCCTGAAAGGTACAGGCTTCGATATTCACCCAGCCTGAGTACTTGTCTTAGTCAGCTCAGCCGCCATAACAAAATATCCCAAGACCCGGGGGCTTAAACATCAGACAGTGGTTTCCCACAATCCTGGAGGCTGGAGTCTGAGATCCTGGTGTGGGCAAGGCTGGTCCCTCCTGAGGCCTCTCTCCTGGGCACGTAGACGGCCGTCTCCTCCCTGTGTCCCCACGTGGTCGTCCCTCTGTGCGTGTCTGTGTCCTGATCTCCTCGTCTTATAAGGACACCAGTCCTATGGGATCAGGACGCACCCTAGTGACCTCATTTCACCTTCATCCCCTCTTTAAAGACCCCGTCTCCAAATGCAGCCCCGTCTTGAGGTTCTGGGGGTCAGGGCTTCAACATGCGAATTTTGTGCAGACACAATTCAGCCCGTCACAGACGGTGAGGTCATTCCTGGTTTATATTTTTACTTGGTGTCACACCATTAACCTCCTCTATGTGTAAGTTTTACGTATTTTACCTGAGGCTGCCACCAACTTTTCCATCCCAGTCTCAGAATCCTTCCTGATTACGAAGCCAAGGAAGTTTTGGGGAATCAACGTTGAAAACGCCATCTAAAGATGAGAAAACTGTTCCATTAGGCATCTCCCTTTGGTTTTTGTAACAAGGATTTCTGGGACTGGCACTGTCAGTAAGAAGCCACAGAACTGCTGGTCCACCTGCAGTCCCTATATTTTTTTTCCATGAGGGAGAATGTGTTTCTATTATTTTATTTTATTTTTTTAAATTGAAGTATAGTTGACTTACAGTGTTGTGTTAATTTCTGCTGTACAGCAAAGTGACTCATTTATACACATATGTACAGTCTTTTATTATATTCTTTTCCGTGATGGTTTATCACAGGGTATTGAATAGACTTCCCTGTGCTCTACAGTAGGTCCTTGTTGTTTATCCATCTTATATATAATAGTTTGCATCTACTAACCCCAAACTCCCAATCTGTTCCTCTCCCTCCCCCTTCCCCTTGGCAACCACAAGTCTGTTCTCTCTGTCTGTGACTCTGTTTCTGCGGTCCCTTTAGAAGTGTTCTTTCAAGAGGGTTCAGGGCTTTCCCTCCTAAGCCACCCTCTGCTGTTACACACTTCTCATTATCTTTAGGCTGATAATCTGAAAAAAATTTAAAGTAAAACAAGAACATAAAGACACGTTTATTGAAAGACAAATTCACAGCGAGAATTAGTTATCAGGACTGAAGTATACAAGGATTACCAGTGACTTTGGTGGTAATATTGAAACCCCAAACCAGATTTTTTTAAAGCCCAGATAACAGTGTCTTAGTCACATCTACACAAAGCCATTCCAATACCTCCCAACGTGGATTGTGTGTGCCCACCTTTGCCCATAAGCCACAAAATCATTACAAATACCAAAGGGCACTAAAGTCAGGAAAAGGTACTCTTTTCTTAGATTCCACACATTTTCCCCCTAAATCAAAATTTTTACTTTCTTCATTTTGTCTAAACAGCAACATTTTTAGTTTTAGGCTGTTTCTTGGAAAGCACGTGAGGGAAACGGTACATGTGTAATTCAGATCTTCCAGGTTCCGGATGCATCCACCGCAGGTGTGTCTTTGAGTGGGTGAGGTTGGTATAATGGTTCCACACACCCTACATTTTTAGGACTTTATTCTAGGAAACTTTTGTGACTTTTCCCAACCATATCATAGCAAAGCATTTTCGGTAGAATGGCTCTGTCCGCTCTTCTGTGTTTCTTACTCTTGAAGGCAAATTGTACTTTCCCATGGGTTTCACCAACAGAAAAAAAAAAATAACGGGGATCAGAATTTCTCATTAGCACCTGGCTTTGAGTCCATAGGGGTTGGGGGTGGGTAGCTAACAGTTATAATTAGTTTTTTAAAAAAAACACCAGCAACAACAATATCTGGATATGATGTCCATCCATGAGTCATTCTGACAGCAGTTAAAATTTCATGCCAGGTGAATAAGAAAACGGGATTGGACACGGTGTGGGGGTGAGAGAAGCACATTTTGAGGAAGGCAATCCTCAGAGACCCCCTTCTTGGTCACAAGTATCCAGCAAAATAACCCAAGAGCTTTGAAAACCACTGGGGACCACTGCACGCCCGCCATATTGAGCATGGTGTACCCCACACGAAATGTGACACGTGGATGTAGGTACTTGAGAAAAGACAGAGGGTGGAGATTTCCTGTTTATTCTTTCACAACCTTGTCCTCATCGTTTGAACTTCACCTCTCTTAAAATTTTTGTAAATGGCTTAGAGTTTTGATTTGCATTCCATGGTCTCTCTCTCTTTATAAAATAGCTTTATTGGGGGACCATTCATGTGGCATACAATTCACCCATTTGGAAGGACAATTCTATGGATTTTAGGACATTTACAGACCTGTACAACAGTCATCACACTCCGTTTTATTTTATTTCTAATTTTTATTGGAGTACAGTTGCTTCACAATATTGTGTTAGTTTCCACTGTATGGCAAAGCGAATCAGCCATACATACATCCCCTCTTTTTTGGATTTCCTTCCCATTTAGGTCGCTACAGAGGACTGCGTAGAGTTCCCGGTGCTACACAGTAGGTTCTCATTAGGTATCTATTTTGTACGTAGTATCAATAGTGTATGCATGTCCATCCCAATCTCCCAATTCATCCCACCTCCCCTTTCCCCCTTGGTATCCATACGTTTGTTGTGTACATTAGTGTCTCTTTTTCCGCTTTGTAAATAAGATCGTCTATACCCGTACTCGATGTTAGAACATTCGCATCACCCCAAAAGAAGCCCCATGCTTTCAGCAGTCACCGCTGATTCCCCTGCTCCTGCCCACCCTTCCCCAACTCCCCCACCCCCGGTCCTATTCAACCACGATTCCACCTCTGTCCCTGCAGATTTGCCTCTTCTGGAAATTCCATGCGAATGGCATCATATCCTCTGTAGTCTTACTTTCCCCTCTTAATTTAGGAGAACACAGAGAAATCCCCGGCGTTCAGACAAGCACTACAGTGAATCACACTTGGCCTTATTCTATCACCTGCAACAAAGTTCCATCTACCAATTAAAAAGGTAGAGTTGCAGAAATTTGGCTTACCCTCTGCCCTGGAGGGAATTGAACCGAGTCTCTGTCAGATCCGCAGAGCATATGCAGAGTCCACGGAAGGGGCACCCACTGCCTCTAGCATTTCGGGTTTCATGGCCCTCTTCTGCACGCCTTCTTCTTTATTTCATCATTTAACTCTTTCTGAGTATTTTCTACAGCACACTTTACAGAGTCAAATGCCCGCCCCCCTGCACAAAGCTAAGGTGTGTCAGGGGCTCCTTGGAAATGAGCCGCTCTGTGCTTGTACAATGGGGAAATGACAGCACAGTTTTTCTGTCCTGCGCGTATTTTTCTTGACCTGTGGTCTCTGGGGAGTCACCTCTTCGGCCATCCAGACGGGTTTACAATTCTGATGAAATCCCAACGAGCCGTAATTCCCTGTGAGCCTCCAGTCCACTGGGGGACGATTAACTAGTTCTCACTCCGGCATGTGAGTCACAGGAGAAATTTCAAATGGACTTCCCAGGTGGGGCTGGTGAGGGAGAGACACATGCTCCACAGGGACTGATCTTCCCCAAAAAGCTCCTGTGTTTTAGCTTGGAGAACATGAGTGTCATTTTCTCAGGAGAAAATGAAGCAACTTAATCTTTACCTCCTGGGACCAGGATTCTGATAGAAGGCAAAAGAACAGCAGGCATCTTTCAGGAAAATCATCAGTATCGCTCTGTCCACTGCGAAATGCATCTCTGGCACTCCCAGAAATAGGGCCCAGGTTTCTCCATCTTTAGAAAGCAATTGTGGGGACACTGTTCGGGGTGAAAGAAGAAAGAGAGTCTCCCTATTTCGCAGTTTATCGGCCCTGAAGAGGAGCTGAAACTAGGAAGACCCAGAATACAAATAGAACTTAAAGAACAAAGGGATTCGGATCTTACAAGGAAAGCCAGGATCTTTCCACCAAGGCATGTCCAGGGGAGGAAAAAGAAAGGGCCAGTTCTGAAACTGGACTCCAAGAATTGGTTTACATTGGGACTTCCCTGGTGGTCCAGTGGTTAAGACTCCACACTTCCACTGCAGGGGGCACGGGTTTGATCCCTGGTTGGGGAACTAAGATGCTACGTGGCACAGGCAAAAAGAAAAAAAAAAAGAATTGGTTTACATTCCAAGAACTCTTTATCTTTATAATCCCAGCATCTTTTCAAATTTATTTACATATAATAATTTATAAGTATAGTAAAATATAATAACATATAATAATTTTTTAAAATTGGGATCAAAATGTCTTTGTTTGGAGTTTTCACCATTATGGTCATTTCTGCATAGGATTGCTATGGGAACTTGCAAAAACTACAAGCTTTAATTTCCTAGTATTTTTCTGCATCTGTTCATTGGGGATTTTGCCAAAGGCATCTTTAAACTATGAACCAGAGAAGCAATCTGAGAGCTCGATGGATTCATAGAAAAAATACAATCCCCCACACTTTTCCAAGGAAACTGAGCCCCAGATATTTCTGAGGCCCTGAATCTAGTGAAAAAGCACAATCCTGTGTACGACGGATGGGTCATTGAACTTGTCAGTGTGGACATTCTCCAGGGTTTAGGACAGTGCTAATGTTGGGGAGATCTCACAGGACACACTTGTCTTGGACTAATGACGCAAACCTCGGTTCTGGGGAGCCGGAGGGACAACAGCATTGCACACATGGCCACGTATGGAACCACACAACAGAGGACTGGCTTTCTCCACCAAAAAGGCTTTACAGAAGGTCCTCTGCTAAGAAAACAAAACATAGAGCAAGTGCATTTTACTTTCAGAGCGAAGGTTATGGTATCTACCTCTGAAAACACAGATATTAGAGCAACTGTATGAATTTTTGCTAAAGAGCAGACGAAAAAAGTAGGAAAATGGGAAGTTATTCTGACACAGGATAAACCACATGCAGGGGAGACAGCCACCCAGGCAATGGGTGGCTTTGTAGCTGTTCTTACATGACTGAGTTCTGGGCTTCCTCAACTTGGCTACTTAGCAGAGTAGGTGCTCAAAAAATATTTGTGAAATAAATGAACGAGCTCCTTTGCCCACTTCTGCACGGAGTCGTTTGGCTTCTTCTTATTGCTTTGCACACGCTCTTTATATATGATGGTTATTAACCCATGCTCTTTTATGTAATGCTAATGTTTACTCTCTGTGTGTTGCTTGGTTTATCTTGTTTATCCTGTTTATACTGGGGTTTGTGTGATATTTTTAACCATTTTCTGTACTCAAATCTGTCATTCTTCTTGGTTGCTAAGAAAGGGTTTTTCAACTCTAAAATTATGAAGACGTTTTCCAGGATGCCCATAGAGTAGTTATGTGGGTTTGTCTACATTTAGATTTGTACTCCAGTGGAAATTTTGTGTGTGATTTAAAATAAGGCTCTGGGGGGCTTCCCTGGTGGTGCAGTGGTTGAGAGTCCACCTGCCGATGCAGGGGACTCAGCTTTGTGCCCCGGTCTGGGAAGATCCCACATGCTGCGGAGCGGCTGGGCCCGTGAGCCATGGCTGCTGAGCCTGTGCGTCCGGAGCCTGTGCTCTGCAATGGGAGAGGCCACAACAGTGACAGGCCCGCTTACCGCAAAAAAAAAAAAAAAAGGCTCTGGGGACTTCCCTGGTGGTGCAGTGGTTAAGAATCAGCCGGCCAATGCAGGGGATACGGGTTCGAGCCCTGGTCCGGGAAGATCCCACATGCCGCGGAGCAACTAAGCCCGTGCACCACAACTACTGAGCCTGCGTGCCACAACTACTGAGCCTGTGCTCTAGAGCCTGTGAGCCATTACTACTGAGCCCGCACACTGCAACTAATGAAGCCCGCGAGGCTAGAGCCCATGCTCCGCAACAAGAGAAGCCACCACAGTGAGAAGCCCACGCACCGCAACCGAGTGTAGCCCCTTTCGTCGCAACTAGAGAAAGCCCGCGTGCAACAATGAAGACCCAACACAGCCAAAAATAAATTTTAAAAATTTTTAAAAAGAGAAAAAAAATAAAGCAAGGGTCTGACTTGATTTGATCCCAGTCCTCCACCCCACAAATAATCGGACAAAAGAACAGCACCATGAATTGAATAGTCTACACTTTCCCCAACGATTACTAATGCTACGCTTGCTTACCACAGAGTAGATTTCCACATGGGTCTTTTTCTGAATTCTCTGTTCCCTGCTCCAGATTTTTCTTTAGGACAGAGTCCTAGATATGAAATTATTGTATCGAATGTAGAACCTTTTTAAGAGCGTTTGTTGACACTGCCAAAAGACTTTCTCCAAATTTGCACAAATTCATGTTCTCCTTAGTGGCGGTTCAGCCAGCATCTGCACGCCCCCATTATCCATAGAACTATTTAAACCATCTGCAACTGTGCAATAGCCAGGGTTTTTAAGGGTAGCCATGGGGGGTGGCTAAGGATGAGGGGGGCAAGTTGTTCCTTCAGTGGAAAGAGACTCAGTCTATACCTCATGCATCCGTGCAGGCGTGCATCCATTCCAAGGTGCATCCGTTACAGGAACTCAGGGTTCGGTGTCCCAGGCCACCCTCTGAACGTCCCTCCCAGCCCCCAGATCATTGCAATCCCCTGGGATTTGAGAGCCATCTCCCTCCCGATCCCATTTTCAACGGCACAGGGCAGTTTGCTGAGGCGTGACCATTTTCAAAATATCTCCAGTTTGGTACAAATGGGGAGGCACCGACAGGACCCTTGGCAGAGGGGTTGGGAGGGAAAAAAATTAAGGCTCAAAATTGCCTGTCACCACCGGTCCTGTTACAGGTGATCGGCGTCGCTAATGAATTCCATGCTCATGTCAGACAGGTGTTTTTTTCTTTTTTTTTTCTCCCCCCAGCAAGCAAGCTCTCAGCAAGAGAGGCGATGAATGATCACGATGGGCCAGCCCTGGTTTCCTCACTCAAACCCTGACGGGTCTTTGTCCTATTTCTAGAGCATGGTGGACAGGCAGGGAGGGGGCAGAGGGCTGAAGATCCTAGGCACCAGGCACCTGCCGAGTTCTCTCTATCCGGTGGGGAAATAGGAGGAAGAGGGTCTGCAGCTTTTAGGGCAAAAACCCACCCTGTCTTTAAATCCTCCCCTGTGATCTACTTGACCCTGAAAGGAGCTGTAACCCTCTTCCTCCCAATTCCGGCTTCATGCTCAACAAGGCCAGCTTTTCACGCAGCAGTTTGGGTTTTATCTCCATACAGAAATTACATCTACACACACACTTACATATATATATACATATTCCATTTAGAGAGGACTCTATGAAAAACTCACACGATTGAGTTCAGAAACAAAAAGGTCCGGGGGAAAAAAAAAAAACTTCATTGAAATAATCATAAAACTATTTTTCCTAGTCTAACTACAGCTGTGGGGCACGTTGCCATGGAAACCGTTTTCCTGGCGTGCTTCTCGGTAGCCAGAGGTCTCCGGTGGACCACCGCCGGCCGGCGCGTTGCCTGTGTACAGCCAGCCCCGCGTACATAATGCTCGCACATCAGCCACGTCTCCTGAAATGTGTCAGAAAACATTATCAGGAGGGGAAGGCCAGTTCCTGCGGATCCCCATAAATTTATAGATAATCAGGTCCTTAGCGGCTGCCAAAGGGTGGGATGGGTGGAGGGGCCCTGATTAGAGGTCAGCGACCCACGGTGCGGGGAGACAAGGACGCTGAGGATCCCAGGCCCCGCCGGCTACATCTCGGCGTCTTTGCGGTGACCCATTTACACCCTATTAGAACGTATCGATTCTGCCGTATTTGTTACATTGTATCGGCTCCACAGACGGTTCCACATTTGGTTACAGCAACTAAAAATATTGCACATGCTTCCTGGAACCTGTCTGTCTCAATCTTTCACTCGGTGCCGGGCGGACCAGGGATATATAAGACTTTTAGGAATGCTTGTAGATTAAAATGCATATATGCAATCCGCAGAGGAAGACGGGTTACTGCATGAAGGACTGTGGCGAGGCATTGAAAAGAGAAAAGAAGAATTCTTTTTAGATGATCTTTCCCCCGTATAAATGATGTCCTAAAATAAGGGCATCCGCACGTATTTTCGAGTTTTGAATGAGTCTGTTCCCCTGATGTGCATTTTTTACTAATTCCCGTGGAGCTGATCATTTTATTATTAAAACAAACACACACACACGTGTAACTAGAACATTATCTGTAGAGCGCAGTGTCCTGGCTCTTCATCACAACCGAACGATGAAAGTCCCAGGAATGTTTCCAGCAGACGACAGTTGCCGAGAGTTTGGGCCACGAAGGATGTGGGCTTGCAAAGCCGGGGTGGCTTGGGGTCTCGGTTTATGATTTTCATTTCAGCAAGGCTGCGAAGGAAACCCCAGCGGCCTCTTCCGTTTACGCTGATGGTGGTGCATGCTTGTCGTACGCTGGTTTAGGCTTTGTGGACCTGCCCCTTTGGTGGCTGATTCAGGCTGTCTTCCCCGTAAACTTAGGAGAACCTGGATGTATTGGGTGGGATACATTGTATGCGATCCTCTGTTCAAAATTCCTGTCGGGAGCAAACCACTGAAAGCAGCAGTTTCAAGCTGTGTGACGTCTCCAGGTGGGGTAAGCCCGTAGCTCTCAGGCTGCGGTGACCAGGTCGGTGGGAGCCTGTGTGAAATAGCACCACCGGAACTTTAACCAGCAGACGCACCCCAGCCCACAACAACCTTCCTCTGCAGACTGCAGCCCGGCCTGGGCATTTCTAGTTTGCAGACGGTTCCCACACACAAAAAAGCAAAAAGACATGGAAAGAGGGGTCGCCTCCCTGGATAAAAAAGACACTATCTAGTTTCCCTAACACAATTTAGAAACACAATGAGAGCGCCAGGAAAATTAAATCTTTTTGAGGTGGAAAAAGTGATTCAAAAGGTCTTCTGCAGAATCAAGCATGCACGCACGCCTAGCCGGGACCCTCCTGACAAAATAAGAGAAATGAATGACTAGCCCATCATCGGTGAGGAAAATATAAAGGAACAGGGCTGGGTTAATGAAAGCACTAGGGCTGGGTGCAAAAACAGAGAAAAGGGCCCAGATAGGCATAAGAATATAGTACTTTATATGATAAATGAATAAATCAGGGCTCCATAGGAAGACGGATTATTTAATAAATGGATGTGCCTAGAAATTTAGAGGGGGGAAAAGGCTGGATTGCTCTCTCAGCTGTTACCCCAAAATAATTCCAGATGAAAGAATTAACCATAAAAGACGAAACCAGGGAAGTACCAGGAAAAACAAAGGAACTTTTTTGTTTGTTTGTTTTTACAAAGGAACGTTTTTATTATCTTTGAGCTGGAAAGGCTTTCTCAAGATGGTCCAAAAGCCAGGAACCATTAGGGGAAGTGTTGGTGTGATTAACTACGTAAAAATGCAAATAAACTTATTTACAAAACAGAAGTAGAGTTTCTGATGTAGAAAACAAACTTATGGTTACCAGGGGATGGGGGTGGGGGCGTGGTGAGGGGTAAGCTGGGAGATTGGGATTGACACACACACACCACTATGTACAAAACAGATGACTAATAAGGACCTACTGCATAGCACAGGGAACTCGACTCAGTACTCTGTAATGGCCTATATAGGAAAAGAAGCTAAAAAAGGGTGGATTTATGTATATGTATAACTGATTCACTTTGCTGTACAGCAGAAACTAACAACATTGTCAATCAACTCTACTCCAATAAAAAAATTGTTTTAAAAGAATACTTCTCAATTAAAAAAAATAATTTTGCCCACAGAAAATATGGTATTGTGTATTCATTAATGATATTTTATACCTTTCTAGGGTAAACTGTAGAGGATTTGAAGGCTATTAATATGTGACTTAGTAAAATAAGTACTTGTATAATTAACTGAATAAAAATTCAAAAAAAATTTCAAATATGAAAAAATGCTTCTGTAGGCAAAAGCCTCCACAACAAAACGAAAAGGCCATCAGTCATGGGGGGAAGACTGTTCGTAAGACATGCAAGCCAATGGTTAATTTTCTAAATATACAAAGACTCCCTGCATTTTAAGACAGAGATAATCAGGTCCAAAAAGGCAGCAGAAGATGAGACACGCAATTGTTGGTTAGAACCGTGACAAAGAAGCTGGATCACCGTCCAAGTCAGGAACGCAATTTGGGAAATAAGAAGAGGAGAGACTGATTCTGATACCAGGTCGTCAGGGACAGTGCAGGTGCCGGTGGGGTCTGGGGAACTGACCTTCAACACTCTGTTGATAAGAGCGGGAACCTGCACAGCCTCCCCGGAAGGCCAATCTGTCAAGAGTTAAAGCACTTCTGCCCTTGCATCCGGGGGTCCCTGTGCTTTTCCTTCTGCAGATGCACCCCCCGCCCTGGAAGCACTTCATACGCCCTGTGGACGAGGGAGTCTGTGGCTCACCGGTGACCCTGCTGGAAAATCAGAAGTAACTTTGTTTCCATGGAGGATTGGGCTAACCTTTGTGGTGTGCTCCTGGAGTGGAATTCTACACAGCTATCAAAAAAGATACGGTATTTCTGTTTTGTAAATAAGTTCATTTGTGTCATATTTTAGATTCCACATATAAGTGATATCATATGGTATTTGTCTTTCTCTGTCTGACTTACTTCACTTAGTATGATAATCTCTAGGTCCATCCACGTTGCTGCAGATGGCATTGTTTCATTCTTTTTTTATGACTGAGTAATACCCCATTGTATACATGTACCACATCTTCTTTATCTGTTCTTCTGTCAATGGACACTTAGGTGGCTTCCATGTCTTGGCTATTGTGAACAATGGTGCTGTGAACATGGTGGGGCACGTATCTTTTCAAATGAGAGTCTTCGTCTTTTCTGGCTATATGCACTGACAGAAAACTAACTTACAGTTACCAAAGGGGAAAGGGGAGGGAGGGATAAATTAGGAGATTGGGATTAACAGAGACACACTACTATATATAAAAGAGATAAACAACAAGGACCAACTGTATAGCAGAGGGAACTATATTCAATATCTTGTAATAACCTATAATGGAAAAGAATCTGAAAAGGGATATATACGTGTATATGTATGACTGAATCACTTTACTGTACAGATGAAACATTGAACTACGTGTCATTTTAAAAATTAATTAATTTTCTTTTTTTACGGTACACGGGCCTCTCACTGTTGTGGCCTCTCCCGTTGTGGAGCACAGGCTCCGGATGAGCAGGCTCAGCGGCCATGGCTCACGGGCCCAGCTGCTCTGCAGCATGTGGGATCCTCCCGGACCAGGGCACGAACCCGTGTCCCCTGCATCGGCAGGCGAACTCTCGACCACTGCGCCACCAGGGAAGCCCGAAAAATTAATTAATTTTTTAAAAAAGGGTACAGTAGACCCATCGGCAGTGGGAGGCAAGATGTCTGCAGAATAGCCTGGTGGCAAAGTTAATTTGAAAGACTGTGGGTTTCATACGATCCCCGTCAGGGAAATTGCACTCACAGGTGTGTCTACACGTTAAAGACTCTCTTCTTCTCTCCCAACTCCTTCTCCTCTTCTGAACTGAACCACCAATCAACTCCCAGTGCAGCGGGGTGTTTGACTCATCCCTCCACGGCCCCGATGGTGACCTGGGGGCTCTGTCTGTACAGAGCCCAAGCACCTGAGCCTCCATCATCTGCTGAGTCGTCCAGCTCACCTGGGGCATCGTGGGGGGAGAGGCTGAAGGCAGCAGGTGTGAACCCCTAAGACCAGGAGAAGAAAAGCAGTGACTCAACCAAAGACCTGTCCCAGCACAGCAAACTGACATCTGCAAAAGCCCGCGGCTGCGTCCCTCTTGGCTGGGGCTCGGGCGTGGAGGCTAAGTTTCTGTGACTCTCTAATTTTACAAGTATGCATTTTCAGTGCTGAAAGTGTACGTTTGATTGGTCTGTGTGCCTCTGTTTGAGTTTCCTGGGGCTAAAAATCACCAATGACCACAAAGTGTCTGAAAACAATACGAATCCATCCTCCCCCAACCTGGAGACCAGACGTCTGAGGTCAAGGGGTCCCAGGGCTGCGATCCCTCCAGAGGCTCCAGGGGAGGGTCCTTCCTGCCTCTTCCAGCTTCTGGGGACTCCAGGCGTCCCTGGGCTTGTGACCACTTCTCTCCCGTCTCTGCCTCTGTCTTCTCGGGGCTTCGCCTCTGTGTCTGGGTCTCTCCTCTTCTGTGTCTTAGAAGGACACTGTCATTGGATGCAGGGCTACCCTCATCCAGGAGGACCTCATCTCAGACCCTTCACTGCATCACATCTGCAAAGACCCTGTTTCCATACAAGGTCCTGTTCTGAATTTCCAGGGGTCAGGATGTAAACATGTCTTTTTCTATGGAGGGGACACAATTCAGCCACTAGAGCGACCTTCCCAGGGATTCAAACAGGCTTCCTTATCCCCCCGTGGCCCTTAACTGACAGGCAACCCAAACCCATGTTCCCTGAGCTTGCGTTGACTCTCACACGGGTTCAGTTGTAAGAAATGCATTAGGGCTGCGAGACACTCAGTAGACGCCTTCCTGATGCAATTCCTTCTACTTTACACTAAGAACAATGAATAATGCCAAAGTTTCTCCCTTCACACAGACCTCCCACCCACCTACCGATGCATCGATTTTACATCAAACACCCCTGTAAATTCATCTCCTTGTGTCCTCAGCCTTCTTCTTAATTATTTTTTTCGACTTTTTATTTTATATTGGAGTACACAATGAAATCATGCCCTTGCAGCACCATGGATGGACCTAGAGATGGTCATAGTAAGAGAAGTAAGTCAGACAGGGAAAGACATATATGATATCAATTATATGTGGAATCTTATAAAAAAGAAATGGTACAAATGAACTTTACAAAACAGAAACAGACTCACAGACACAGAAAACAAACTCGTGGTTACCAAAGGGGAAGGTGGGGAGGGATAAACTAGGAGTTTGGGATTAACAGATACACACTGCTATACATAAAGCAGATGACCAACAAGGACCTACTGTAGAGCACAGGGAACTCTGCTCAATATTGTGCCCTCTGCTTTTATATCGTTTTTCTCCGTTGAAATCAGCACAGTACAGAGAAAGCAACACAGCAGCTGAACTACCGTTTAGGTCCATGAACGTCTGTGTCAGTCTCGCTTTTGCAAAACGACTTTAGGCTTTTCCCTCAAAGCTCTTAATTCTAGGGGCCCAGGAGCCACAAATTCATCCACGAACGGATGGCTACTGTCTTCTTCCGGCTCTGGTGCTCAGGAATATTCCCGCACCGGGAAGGACATCCCTCCTCAGCTGGAAATGGCTGGACACCCCTGAAGTGTCTGGCTGGCGGGGGCACTGCCAGGCCATCCATGGAGCCGAGTCCCCTCTGAGCCACGGAGAGTAAAACACGCCCCCCGCGTGGACACCTGGCTACTCAAGGTCCAGAAATGCACACACGTCTGACGTCTGTCCTGTTGTTGTACCCGGCATGATTTTCCTCGCTTGTAATATGACGTTTCCTAACTGAGTCTGTGCGGGCGGAGCCAGGGTCCCCAGAATCCTCAGAAAGGCGACCGTACCCTCTCACCGCACATCTGGACGTCATGAGGACACCGACTGTCCTAAACCCGGGTCACAGAACTGGGAAGGATGCCGGCGCTGCTGCGTCCGTCCCTGACCAGCTGCAGACTTGTGGCTCGGCCGGCCCCACGGTCAGGCCTGTACCTCCAAGTCCAGGGGTGCGGAATTGTGCAAGGGGCAGAGAGGACCCCGTGAACGGATGTCCTGTAGCACCTGCTCGCCCGGAAGGTGGCGGCCCAGGGAAAACACAGAAAACACACAGGGTATCTCGGACAGGCATGGCCTCAAGAAGGGTTTCCTGGGATGTATTCCCGGCACAGAGGGGGCAAGTCCTGCTGTTCCTGTGAGGACCCCACCGGGGGCTCCCAAATGCAGCAAAAGCCACGGGCCACGCAGACTCGGTGTTTTTTTCAAGGCGCCTTCCTGCTGTCCCAGGAACCAAAGTGCAGCCATTCAGGGACCAAAGCCCGGGCTCCCAAACCTGACCCCCCAACAATGAGGGACAGAAACGCAAGTCACGGGATTCGAGGCTAAGTTAGCATTCTTCCCCGCCCCCCGTAATTCCACAGGTCGGTTGAAGAGATCTGAACAAAGGTGCTGGTGACCTTGAATGGAATTGTTCGTTTTTGTTTTTAAAAAACACACTTTTTAGTCTATTTGCGTCCAATAGTTGTGAAACATCTCAGAGGCCACATAAAAGAAGCGAATCACACATCCGAGGAACAGTGAAAGAAAACAAAAGTTGGAACCCATACAAAGGAAGACGCTGTAACCCACCTGAATCCTGCAGCATCTTCTGGATGACACATTTCTGCATCGATTTTTGAGCAGAGCCGGGAGTGTGGGAGCTGGTAGATTCTTTTCACTCTGACTTTTGCTGGAGATTCTGTTTCTTTTGGTCGAGGGGGGAGTTTAATGTTTAAAAGCATAGAGTTCTGTTTTCATCTTACTGGAAAACTACAAATGAAAAGACATCCTAGGGAATGAAAGTGGTAGGAGGACAGAGTTTTCTGTCTTTTTTCCTTCTTCTTAACCTCCACTGATGCCTGAAGCTGCCGCAAAGCCCAGGGCTGGCTGAACACCTGCGTCTGTGTCAAAATACACCAGGTTTATATTTCTGCTCTAAGTCCCTGGGCCAATTTACACTCAATCAATGAAAACCCCCCGCCCCCATAAACTAAGACCGGGTCCGAGCTCAGAGATTTTGCTCTTAATGTTCTGGGGTGACCAGCACTCACCTTAAAATAAACGTGAAAGACGTTGGCTTCTTGGGTCTAACTTCATGTTTATATTTGCCCGTGTGTCACATTTGCAAATCATGATTGTTGACTTGTCAATGCAAGGAGAAAAAAAAAAGGCTGATGCTTCACCTGGAGTAAGTGAGCAAGGGGCCAAGTCAGGACAAATATAGAGGAAGCATTTCTAAAGGGCGAACAGGAATGCAACCACGCGGTACCATCTGTGTATAAAGGTCCTGTTCCCGGACATATGCGTGCTGCAGCCAGCTGGGCACCTCTTCTGTCCAGGGTCCGGCCAGGATTACTGCCCACAGGGACCACTGCTCGGAATGGCCTTGGGGCTGTGGGCCGTTCCTCTCTCCTGACAGGCCCCTCCTCAGCAAACATTATGGAAACTCCCTCACCCTCAGAGGGGTCCCCGACCACCACCCCTTCCTGGGCTTCAGAATTTATTAAGAGCAGAGATTCCTGTTGGGTTTTGCATAAGAAGATGTTACAGGAAATCACACTGTCCCTCCTTTTCTCCCTCCATGGCCTTTTCTGCACACACGTTCATGATGAAAACACTGTGTGAACCCAGAACAGCTAAACTCTGGTTGACAGAGGCTGGGGGACGGGAAACCCGAAGGGACAACTCATGGGGACGGGGTGTCCGTTTGGGGGAATGAGAACGTTGTAGAACTTGATAGAGGTGGTGGCTGTCCCATACCGTGAGTGTTCTGAATCCTCCACTTTATTTATTTTTTATTTTTTGGCCCTGCTGCCCAGCAGCTTTCAGGATCTTGGCTCCCCGGCCAGGGATCGTACCCGGAGCCCCTGCATTAACGGCAGAGTCTTTTTTTTTTTTTTTTTTTTTGCGGTACGCGGGCCTCTCACTGTTGTGGCCTCTCCCGTTGCGGAGCACAGGCTCCGGACGCGCAGGCTCAGCGGCCATGGCTCACGGGCCCAGCCGCTCCGCGGCATGTGGGATCTTCCCGGACCGGGGCACGAACCCGCGTCCCCTGCATCGGCAGGCGGACCCTCAACCACTGCGCCACCAGGGAAGCCCTAACAGCAGGGTCTTAACCACTGGACCGTCAGGGATTTCCCTGGATTGTCCACTTTAGAATCGTTAATTTTAGGGTCTGTGAATGTCATCTCAATTTAGAAAAACAAACGATTCTCCAAAAATTAAAAATTGTGGGAGACAGGAGAAAGATCCGTGGTTGGCACAGGTTGGGGGGGAGGGATAGATGGAAGGAAGGAAGACAGAGGGTTATTAGGTCAGGGAAACTACTCTGTATGACACTATAATGCTGGATACATGTCATCATACATGCGTCCAAACCCACAGGAGGTACATCACCAAGATGAAGCCTAGTGGAAACTGTAGACTTCAGTCAAGAATAGTGTATCAGTATGGGCTCATCTTTGCAACAGCTGTGACCCCCTCGTGCAGGATGCTTGAGGGCAGAGGTGGTCGAACAGATACCTGGGAACTTTCTGTACTTTCTTCTCTGTGTTTCCACAAATGTAAAACAACTCAAAAAAATACAATAAAGTCTATTAAAAAAAAAAAAAGAAACAGAACAGCCACTTTTGGAAGTGCAGGTATGGCCAGGCTTACCTTCACACTGAGGGCAACCTGGGACCGCCCCCCTCCGCCCAATTTTGGCCCTGAAAGTTGCAGACCCAGGAGGCCCCTCAGACCCGGGCAGACTGGGAGGTTGGTTTCCCTCTGAGTAGCATTCTTCTTAAATATTTTGCCCACAAAGTGCAAAAAAACCCCAAACCCCCAATATGTGTAGATAAGAGAGGTGCCAGGTGCATGGTGCCAATGCCACGTGTTTGGGTGATTTTACTGAGAACGGCTAAGGGGTCTGCCACCTTGTGCCCCCTGCATTTGGTGTGTTCCAGAAGAGGTGATGGTCTCTCTTAAAAGCATGGATCTTATTAAGTACACTTTTAAAAAAAGAAGTATCTGCTTCTCAATGTATTCTTCATGTCAGTGGAAATTGTATCTGGGGCAGAGCCACCTGCAAAATCCGAAAATCAGCATTCCAAAAGAGGGTCACGTCCTGAGCTGGAAGCAGAACAGAAATTGGAACGGACGCCGTCCACCTCTGCACGTCAGGCGCCCTGCCCAGTTACAGGCCCCGAGAGCAGCTCCTTCTGTCCAGGAAGCATTAATGGCAGGAGACAGGGGTCCGGGGTGGGGGGCCGGCACACGCCAGGTGTCTGTCCTCCAGTGATGCAGGCTCGGCCGGCTTGGGGGCAAACCCACGGACCACGGATGGGGCTCTGTTACGAGTCTCCCCCAGAGATAGGCATGGCCTCCCTATTGTCCCAGAGATCTGACCCCACAGCTCAGAGTCGACCCCAGCTGTGATTCTGCAGACCCTCTGACCAGGACCAAGATGGGGTGGGCGTCTGGAGGGAGTGGGAAGGCTCCCCGGGGAACGAAGGAGGAATGAAGACTTGGGAAGGTCTCGGGGTGGGACTGGAGCTCATTAGGACCCTGAGCTGAGTATCCCCTTAAGGGGCCAGGGGTTGCCCAGGTGGAGGCCACGAGGGCAGGAGAGAGGCCCCTGAAACATCTGGCCAGCGGTGGGCTGCAGCCTCTCACGAATGTGGCTGCAGAGTGTCTCGGGGGAAAGGGAAATGTATTTTCACATTTTCTCAGCCTCAAAACTCATGATGTCCTAATTATCATGAGACAGGCTGTACGAAGAGCTGGTTTCTGTCCTCAGGCTCCCCCGACACCCAGCCCCTCCGTCCTCTTCCTCCTTTAAAATGCGGACAAGGACACAGAACCCACGTGTTCCTCCTCTTCTCTTCCTCCCCCCCTCGCTTACATTTGTGGACACAGGAGCAACTTTGATTCACCATCTCCGCACACGCACCTCGCAAGACACGAGGTATGTGTCCATGATGGATAGGACGCATCCCTAGACGCTGCAGACGGGAACCCTGGCTCCACACACACAATACTCAGCTCTTCAAGCTCCTGTCCTGGGCTGGGAAAAGCCCAGGAACCATCCGGCATGTGTGTAGGAACTTACCTTCTAGATGCATAAAGGTACGTCCTCCCAAAGGTGGGAAATGGAAACACTCAAAGGCCATTTTTATTTCCAGCATTAGCTTCTGCTAGAGAGAAAGAAAAAAAAAGAAAGAAAGAAAGAAAGAAAGAAAGAAAGAAAGAAAGAAAGAAAGAAAGAAAGAAAGAAAGAAAGAAAGGAAGGAAGGAAGGAAGGAAGGAAGGAAGGAAGGAAGGAAGGAAGGAAGGAAGGAAGGAAGGAAGGAAGAACCCCTAATCACCTCCCAAAGGCCCCACCTCCTAACACATCCTATTGGGGATCAGGGCTTCAGCATATGAATTTAGGGAACACAATTCAGTCCATATCACTTGGTAAAGATTTATTAAAATTCACATGTTTTCGTTTCCTGGAAGCTTTGTGATGACATCTACATAAGGTGCCTTTAAGTGAAAGACGTAAAAATCAAAGCCCGGCCTCTAGGATTTGGTAAATCCCTGGACGTGAGACACTAAATCAGCCACGGACGGGGGACAATCCTCTCAGAAACCGGGTCGTGTTCTTTGCTTTGAATAAAACGGGAGGAATTGCGACTGAATCGTCCTCTTACAGACGATGAAAAAGGTATTTGAGGGTAGCTCACTGTGTGTTTTTAAAAGCAAACTTTTCCTTTTGGAAGAGTTTTAGATACAAAGTCGTGCATCTAAAAGAGACATTTTTAGAGAAATTGCAAGTCGTGCCGAGGTCCCCTATGACCCATACACATTTCCATTGTGCCTCACCTCTTACGTTATTATGGGACGTTTCTCACAGTCGACAAACCAAGGCTGACACATCATCATTAATTAACTTCACACTTTAATACTCAGACTTCCTCATTTTTCCCCAAATGTCCTGTCCCATGACCTTTAGTCCTAACATCCCCTTAGACTCCTCTGGGCTGTGACAGTTTCTCGGACTTGCCCTATTTTTGGTGACCTTACAGATTTGAGGAGGGCTGGTCAGGTATATTGCAGGCTGCCCCTCTAACGGGGTCTGATGTTTTCCTCCTGGTTAGATTGGGGTGATGGGTTTCGAGGGCAAGCACAGAGGTAAGTGCAAGGAAGTCTTTTCCACGTGGAGTCTGACCTCCCCGGAAACACCCTCCATGCCATGCCTGGCACACCTGGCCAAGCTGAACACCTGCGCACACACATCCTCCACCTGGCCTGGCAGCTGCCTGCTTCCCTGCTCATAACCCACTGTCCTCACCTGCCCCGCCCATCCTACTGACCCACAAGTTCCACACACACTTTTCCCTGGCAAGCCCCGCCCAGTGCACTTGCCCTCCTTGCTGGGGGCTCGGCCACACCCAAGCCCCTTGGCCCGTCTTCCCTGGGAATTCCTCCCTGACCCCTGTGGTTTGACTGGTCACACCTGGCATGTGAGTGACCGGAAGGAGGCACGAGGTGGGGACGCCGCTATTCAGGATCCCCCGAGGCTACTCCATCCGCAGCCCCAGGGGTTGCTGGGCATCTCCAGAGCTGCAGGTCTCCATTTATTTCACAAGCACAGAGAAGCCGTCAGCCCAAGGGTCTCCAAGAGTCTCCCGCAAAAGCTCTCACACTATATAACGACAGCAGT
This sequence comes from Pseudorca crassidens, assembly GCF_039906515.1. NCBI lineage: Eukaryota > Metazoa > Chordata > Mammalia > Artiodactyla > Delphinidae > Pseudorca > Pseudorca crassidens. The sequence continues at coordinate 764,104 of NC_090318.1, read as the reverse complement.
CTCCCAGGGGGCAGAGGGATGTCCCCTCAACCCTCTGTTTTCCAATCATCTGACCATTTCAGGAATGGGCGGGGACGTTGACGGAATGCAGCTGAGTCTGCTCAACGCTGCAGCTCAGCGCGCTCCCAGAACAGACGCTTTCCAAATACGCACTGCAGTGAATAAATGAGTGAGGGAGTGAAAGAGTCCTCTGTCTGAACAGGTCTTCACACAAGTCGAGAATGTGAAACTTCCAGGTGGGCCGTCCGGGGGCCCCCTTCCCTCTGAACCACATTCCTGACCACTGGGCTCTGAGGATGACTCTCAGCACCCCCAGGACCTTAGGTCTCCCCAGGGCACCACTTGGAAAACAGATGGACATCCTATACTTCAGCCAGTCACCCCTGCAATGAGGCCTCTTGGCATTGGGGAGGTGGGGCGGTCTTTGCTGAGAACTGGACAGAACACAGTAGTGGGAATCTTGGGTGCAGGTATGTCTGTTCTGGGGTGTAATGAGTTCAGTGTCTATGCCCTGACCCCCATGTCTGTGATTGGGACCTTATTTGGAAACAGGGTCTCTGCAGATGTGATGCAGTGAAGGGTCTGAGATGAGGTCCTCCTGGAGGAGGGTGGCCCTACATCCAATGACAGGGTCCTTCTAAGACACAAAAGAGCAGAGACACAGGCACAGAGGAGAAGCCCCGTGAAGAGAGAGGCAGAGACGGGAGAGAGGTGGCCACAAACCCAGGGATGCCTGGAGCCCCCAGAAGCTGGAAGAGGCGGGGAGGACCCTCTCCTGGAGCCTCTGCAGGGAGCACGGCCCTGGGACACATTGACCTCAGACGTTTGGTCTCCAGGACTGGGGGAGGATGAATGTCTGTGGTTTAAGTCACTGGATTTGCAGTTATTTGTGACACCAGCCCCAGAAACTGACACACTGAGTAAGAATTCTTCACCAGTGAACTGGGTGAAGAAGTGGGTTAATTCTCCCCATTGAAAGCCACAGAAGAAAGCCACCTGACCTCTGACAGAAGGTGGCGGCCCTGACTCAGGACCCCGCAGAGAATAGTCTCCTGTTATACGGGGATGGGGATGCAGACACTTAGGTTCCTGATCCATAGGGGAGGTGGCTATCTCCATGAAAAAGCAATTCAGAAAGGCTGACGTTAGAAGTACAGTGAATACGGTCCACGTTCCTTTCACAAGACAATAGCCACGTCACCCTAAAGTGACCTGTTCCAGAGTTAACGTTTGTGCTTGTGTAGCTTTAGGAAATGACTCATCCCGAAGACGTGTCCTGGAGTTGTTCCCGGGGATGTGAGGCGGGAATGTAGCCCATTCCCTGGGTGGGCTACATCCTCACAGTGAGTGAGCTGGGATGTCGGCCCCTCAGAAAGGGTCCTTCCAAGACCCTCCGGTCTCGTGGACTCAACAAGCATCCATTAGCACCTGCTTTAGGGATTTGGGAGACACCTGTGGGCAACAAGACCCATGGAGAGTTCACTTTCTGGCCAGGGAGTGGAGACGGATGATGACCAATAAACACCTAAATTGTAGAGCACGTCAGAAAGAAGACAGTAAACCAGTGGCATGGAGTCAGCGGGGCCAGGTGTGCTTGCTGGTGGGAGGGGAAGTTCTGATTTAAATAAAGCCATCAGGTGGACAGGGGTTAGCCAGGTAAGTAACCAGGCAGAGAGCTGTCCAGGTAAGACAGTAGCCCATGCAAAGGTCCTGAGGCAGGAGAGGGCTTAACCAGGTAGATAACCAGGAAAAGAGCTGTCCAGGTAAGACAATAGCCCATGCAAAGGTCCTGAGGCACGATGGTGGCCAGCTTGCCCCGGGAAGAGCCGGGAGGTTGGCACAACTGGGATTGGATAAGGGGGGGGAGGGGGAGAGAAGGAGGAGGGAAGATGATGGTCACCTGGACGCCAGGTCACCTGGGCTCCAGGATAGGACTCAGGCGGTGAGTCCAGTAATGAGCTGTCAGGAGGATTCATTTGCTGCTGTCTCTCCCTGAGGGTTCATTCTCTAGCCCACAGGGGCCCCTCCTGCTTTCACATCCCTGTGGGTCACCGGGTAGAGGCTCCTCCTCTTGGGAGACTGCCAGCCCAGCCCCCACCTCTGTTCTCTTCCCGGGGGAGGGGGGCTCACGCACACGGAGGATATGAAGCGAGCTCGCCCAGCTCCCCGACCCACAGAGGACCCCGAATGGGTTCGGGCTTATTGGGAGTGGCAGCTCTGAGACCCGGAGACTGCCAGCAGACGGGGCAACCGCTTGGAGGTCTCTCAGGGGCCTCAGCTGTGAGACCAGAAAGTGCTTCACACAGTGGAGAAAAGTCTTTTTTTCCATCTATGGGAAGTTTCCGTAGACGCCATGGATGCTACAAGTCAGCGTGCTCCCCAATCGCCAAATAAGGCAACTCCTCAAATAGCCTCCCTCAGCTTCATCCAAGAGTCTGTCTCCAGAAAAAACAAGATCGACCTTAAAATTAAATGATGGTATTCAAACGCAACGTGTATGAAAATTGATACCCGAATTCCAAGCATGCAGAAAATGAGCTCTCAAATCATTAAGCATTAGTCATCATCTTCCAAGGCTGCAGTGTGACCTCATCCGCTGGGTGCAATTTCCCTCTGCTCATTAATGACTCAATTTCTCCCTCCCTCTCTCTCTCTGTCTCTCTCTCTGTCTCTGTCTCCCACTCTGTACACACACACACGTACACACACACACACACACACACATACACATACACACATGGTTTATTTTTCTCTATTCTTGATGCTGCGATAGTGTTTTGTACATGTTTCTCTTCTGCTGTTTGATGAATTCAAATATCTGTCCATCCCTTTCTCCCTCTATCCATCCATTGCTATCTATCTATCTGTCTATCCATTATATCTATTTGTTTCTCAATCATCTATTCATCTATCTATCATATATTTATGTAAGCATATATCCGTCTATTATATATATTTGTCTCTCAATGATCTATCATCTATGTATCTCTGTAGGAATCTATCCATCCATTCAGCATATCTATTTGTCTATCAGTCAACTATATGTCTGCCTGTCCATCCACCCATCCACCCACCCATCCACCCACCCATCCATCCATCCATCCATCCATCCATCCATTATATCTATTTATCTCTCAACCAATCATTTATCTATCTATCTATCTTTCTTTCTTTCTTTCTTTCTTTCTATCTATCTTTCTATCTATTGATCCATCACCTATGTATCTATATCTATCTACCTACCTATCCATCCATCCATCCATCCATCCATTATATCTATTTATCTCTCAACAAATCATTTATCTATCTATCTTTCTTTCTTTCTTTCTTTCTTTCTATCTATCTTTCTATCTATTGATCCATCACCTATGTATCTATATCTATCTACCTACCTATCTATCTATCCATCCATCTATCTATTTTCTACCTGTATTTCTCTCCCTGCAGCCCCAATGCTGTAGAACTTAACCATCTGATCACACCTTGTGCTACATCTATTCACAAAATCTTCTGGAACTCTTTGCCTCATTAAAGCAACACCAAGGACAAAGCAAAGTCCTCTGTCTGACTGTGGGGCTGAATGCTGACCCCTGACACCTCCCTCAAGTTCAGAACATCTTGGGGGAAGGCGCCCGCTCACACATGCTTCTCCACGCCCTTGTCTTGGCCTTGAATGTAAGCCCTCCAGCCCCTCTTACACCCAGACCCACACTTCGCTCTGGGGAGCCCTTGTTCAGTGCTGAACCCATGCTGGCCCCCTCGCTGGTGATCAGCAAGTCATTTCGGGGCCCTTTCAGCCGGCCCCAAACACTGAACAGGGCCTGATACATTCCATCTGTCTGTGGGACCCTCCGCACCTTCTCCAGGGGGCAGAAAAGTGTGACACAAAGCACGTGTCTCCAAGCAGATGTTTCACATCAGGTCCTAGGAAACCGAGGGGAACATGTGAAAATACTGTCGGAAACCCTACATCCTCAGCCCCAGCCCCAGAAAAGACAGGAATCTGAGATGTGGTCCATCAGAGGGGACACCGAGGTCATGAGGAGTAGGGCCTCCTGCGCCCAGCCCACCCCCCATCCCAGGGACACTTACTCAGCCTCACAGCCCTTCCTGCATCACTGCTGTTCTTTCTGGGTTTTTTTGCAAGGAGACCCAGGCGCCGTCTTCAGGTTGGCCGACGCTGCCGTGTTGCCAGCATCTCTTGGTGCTGTCGTTGTGAGGATAGGCTTGGAGTCAGCCCAGCTCCCTCCATTCCTGGTGCCATGGCTTGGGGCACGGCATCTCCCATCCTCAGCCTCCGCTTCTTCAGCTGCGCGATGGGTGTTAGAGCGATCTCAAGGGACCGCCATGAGCGTCAGGGGGCTGGCTGCTCAGAGGTCATCAGCGAACGCCCTCCCCCTTCCAGAGCCCTCCCGTCCCCTCCTCACAAGGAAGAGAAGGCACCCTGGGCCCATTACATCAAGCATTGTCACCACGGTTCCCTTACTCACCTCTGTGTCTCTTGCCCACAACTTTAACCTCAGACGTCCAGCCTCCAGGACTTCAAAAAATACTTGTATGTTGTTTGGGTCACCCAGGCTGCGGTACTTTGTTATGACGGCTCTAGCAAATTGACACAACGCCCGAGGTCACGTGGCTGCCGTGGAGACAGACGCGAACCCAAGAGGGCTCTGAACACACAGCTGTGAACCGTAAATCTGGTGCAGAAAGGGGGGGAAACAGCTGGGGTTTAACGGCCGCTTTGCAGGTGCTCTGGTTGGACTGGGCTCGAGAGGCTGTTGAGTGCTCGGCACACCTGGTTTCCATGGCAACCAGCAGGTAGGACAAGGAAACCCCCGCCGACTTTCCCTCTTCTTCCATCTGTCTGGATCCCCTCGCATCCTTCTGGGCCATATCCAGGAGGCTCCCCAAGCCCACACTCCAGCTCTGGTTTCCACGCTGGGCTGCTGGGTGTTCCCAAGCATGACAAGAAAAAGTGTTCTCTGCAGGCATCCGTCGCCTTCTGACTCCCCCGTGGTGTCGACACGGTGGGACCCAGCGTAACAAGTCTCTGCTTGGGGAAAGCGATCCCCCCGCCACGTTTTGCTTCCTCTTTGGACCAAAGGGAGCCACCTGGATCTCAAAGAGGAGCACGATGCACCAGGACCGGAGGTGTTTGTCAGAACGTACCACAGCTGTCAGGGAAGTGACAGACACGTCTCGCTCCGCGGTGGCACCGACCGGCGTGTCACTCATCTGCGCTGGGACATGACAGGTCATCAGTTAAGAGAGCATGTTGCTAGCAGACCGTGAAAGACACGGGGATGGGTCCTCCTGTTGGAGAACATGCATAATTCCCCTTCATGTCACCAGAACACACAGGTGTGCTCAGGTAGACCTCAGACATACTGTTCCGAAGATCCTGGGCACCCGGCTCCGGGTGTGACAGCCTCAAATTCGTTCTTATCTTACTCGAAACATCCATGAGCAAAAGTCAAAAGAATTCTCCAAGCACGGAGACTCCCGAGGAGACATGTACAGCGTATGGAGGGAAAAAATCTACTAATAAAACTGCCATGTGCTAAGGGGAAAAAAAGAGCTTACCCCAACTCCTAGAGTATGAAATCTCTGATACTCATTCTTATGTCCTACTAGAACATGTTTTTCTAAATTTATTTTATTTATTTTTGGCCGCCTTGGGTCTTCGTTGCTGCGCGTGGGCTTTCTCTAGTTGCGGTGAGCGGGGGCTACTCTTCGTTGCGGTGCGCGTGCTTCTCATTGCAGTGGCTTCTCTTGTTGTGGAGCACGGGCTCAGTAGTTGTAGTGCGCAGGCTCAGTAGTTGTGGTGCACTGGCTTAGTTGCTCTGCAGCACGTGGGATCTTCCCTGACCAGGGATTGAGCCCGTGCCCCCTGCATTGGCAGGCGATCCTTAACCACTGTGACACCAGGGAAGTACAAAACACTTTTTTTCATGCTAACTCCTGGCACTTGTAGGAAAAATAAAACCACACACGAGTCAAATATGAGCTTTGACATTCTGAGGGCTGTCCGATGTTTCCACCCGAATAGTTTCCCCAAGTAGCACGAGTGAACGTGCAAAAGTGGCGAGGCAGATGGGGGTCTTTCCAGCAAAGAGAGCCATTCCGGTCACAGACCCGTCTGCTCGGTGAAGAGCGTGAGGAGTCTGTGGACACACTTTGAAATCACAGTGGACAACCGTCCGCAGAAGATGCAATTCACGGTGATTTATAGGAGCACAGCCACGCCGCCTGCGTCCAGCTGGAGTCGCCCCATCCCGTCCACTCTGGACGTTGGTACCCCCACACCCTCTGACTCGCGTGGAAAGGTCACACTTCTGCTCACATGGACGTACTTCTCCTTCTGTCACTTTGCTGGCTGTGCTTCTTTTGAGAAGCTTTCTTGCTTTCTTTCTTTTTTAGGCTTTATTTTAATCATTTTCATTCTCCTGCATATGGTGTCTTCACCACTTCTGACAGTGAGTTTGCATACAATATGCTCCTTGGGTTTGGGGGGAACCAGGCAGATAAAGGAGCATAACGGATACTTCTGCAGTGTATTAGGAGAACTCAAGCATTCACTTCACTTTTGCCCCGCATTTCCTCCTGGTTCCCTCCTTGGTATTTGCAGCTGATTTGTAATGTCTGCTTCGGGACTGGTTGGCTCCTGGGTACATCCTAAGGGTCTGGAGAGCTATCCCTCCCCCCCTCGACCGTCACCACATCAGGAAGCTTTTGGATGGGGTCCCGCTCACACACGCATTTCCTGATGAGCACAGGACTCAGACAGCGTGCAGGATAAACCTCGGAATGTCTATTTTGACTTCCGTGATTCCACCACACATGTAAACGATCAGGCTTGTAGCCGAGAGATTGCCCACCATCACCAAAAGGTCTTGATGGGGTTAGACCCTATCACAAGCCCTCTTGCAATTAAGACGACTTCACGGAAATGAAGCGAGGTTGTACCACAGCTGCTCACATAATCCGGCCACAGAGCTGGTACCCACGGAGCCTGATTCAGTTCCCATGGGTACATAGTTAAAGTCACCCATAATTGGGTGTCCTGGCGGTTGACTCTATTTGCGTCCAGATTCCACCGAAAACACTCATTATACAGTCCCAGCGTGAACTGCTCTTCTCTGTGTGTTCTGTCATCCCCGCAATTAGATTTTCTTAGTTCCAGGATCGGGAGTAACACACGTTGCAAAATAAGAAATCACACAGCGTGCGTTCGGTTAGCCATCAGACAGGTGTCATTGCTGTGATTTTTACTGAAGTATAGTTGACTAACAGATACAAACTACTATACAAAAAATAGATAAGCAACAAGGATTTACTGAATAGCACTGGGAACTATATTCAATGTCTTGTAATAACCTATAATGGAAAAGAATCTGAAAAAGAATATACACATGTATAACAGGACCACTTTGCTGCACTCCTGAATCTAACACAATATTGTCATGGCTGGTTTTGGTCCTCCACTTTGACTCTATGCGTGGACGCCCCTCTGATTTGCCCACATTCGGGCAAACACCACCAAGCAAACCACAGAACGATGCTTATGGACGTCGATGTGTCCGTGAAAAGGCAGGCTCTCAGCAAGGCTGCAGCAACAGAGGTCTCGTTCGCAGGAAAGGCACAAATACATCATGCAGAGTAAGTGCTCAGCAAGTCACTGTGAGGACCATCGCTGGTGGGGTTGCCTGCGCTCTGCTCCCTGTAAGTTGTCTTGTAAGGGTGATGGTGACACATGCTGGTATTTGTCCTCTGCTGCAGTCTTCCCTTTGTCCTTTGTAATACATTTTTATAACTTTACAGAAAGCAAAAAAGCATGTCTCTGTGGAGACATGACAAAATGTGATCCTGGCGGTGGCTGCAATAGTGGAAAGCAGGTAACTTCCCATGTGGCAGGAGGAGATGGGGCCAGTCATTGGGGGTCAGGGTAGCTCTGTCTAACATCTATCAAGCTATATGCATCATCTATTTAATGTATCATCTCTGTATCTATGCATTTATTATCTATTTATGTCTATCAGTCTATATTATCTGTGTATACCTATTATCTATATGTCTATCGTCTATCTATCAATTTATCATATAACTACATCTACCTATATCTATCTATATAATCTATGTGTATCCATTATCTATCTATATCTATCAGTCTATATTATCAGTGTATATTTATTATCTATCTATATGTCTATCATTTATCTATCAATTTATCATCTATCTATATCTATCCATATTATCTATGTGTTATCTATTATCTATCTATCTGCCTATCATCTATCACTCTATCATCCAACTGTATCTATCTATATCTATTATTTATCTAACCTATCTATATATCATCAATATCTATGTATCTAATCTTTAATCTATTGATCTGTATCAATCTATTTATCTGTTCCAGTGGTTTACAACTGGGGGTAATTCTGCCCCCCAGAGACACTCGGCAATGCCTGGGGACATTTCTCATTGTCACACTGGGGGGAGGGGGTGCTCCTGGCACTAGGTGGGTGGAGACCAGGGATGCTGTTCCACACCCCACAGGGCACAGGACGTCCCACATCCGAGAGTTCTCCAGCCCCCGATGCCCGTGGGGCTGCAATGGAGAAGCCCTTGTTTAAGGTATCAGAGTCACTGAGATCAGCATTCATTTTCACGAGGTTCTTGGCATGGTGCAGACACAGACTCTGCCCACCTGTGTGCTTTGCTCTAATATCCATGCTTCCTGTCTTCTCACTTGCACTCTCCCCCTACCCCCCATCCCCTTTCAGTCTCATCTGTACACATCCAACCCCTTGCAGAAAGGAAACGCCTGAAGAAATGCTTGAAGGCACCTATGTAGAGAAGCTTTGTTAAACTAAGCAAGGATCTGGACAGCGTGGTCCATGATGGTTTATTCATTTGATTTGAGCGTGTTCTTTTCATAAAAGCACTGCCACGTGGCAAAAATCATGAAAGGATGCTTTTGATCCAATACCACAGAGCAGAGAAAAAAGGGCAGGAAGCTTTCAAGGAAAGTTGAGTCACAAACTTAAATCGTGCATCTTCCCGTGAAGATTGGGGAATTCGGATGTAGGTAAAAAAATATTTTCATTAAGTGCGACTTTGTAGACATCTGTCCTCCGACTAATGCACTATGAGGGTTTACACACTTGGGATGTTGATTCATGATGTGGGTGGGATGCAGTTTAGAACAAAGATTCTCTGGCCTCACCTCCAGAGATTGCATTTCAATAGGCTGGGAATAGGGCTTGGGAATCTGCATTTTTTTTACTGTTTTAAAAGATTTTAGTTCATATTATCATGAAGTAAAATTGACTTGTGTGTGTGTGAGTGTTGTGCTGCTCCATGACTTTTAACACGTTTAGGTACCTCTAAACATCGTCACACTCAGGACACAGAGTAGTTCCATGAAACGCCCCACTCCCACCTAAAATTTCCCTTATGTCATCCCTTTATAGTCACATACACCCACCCCGACCCCACCCCCTGGAGGTTTCTTCATTTTAAACAAGTACCCCCAAGAAATTCGTATGCAAGGAAACCAATGATGTAGCGAAAAGATTGTTAGCCTCAGAAAGTCTCAAGACCAAATCAGGCTGAAGCATTTCTTGGTTAAGGTAATTCTGGATAAAGCCATTGATTATGCCTGACATCATTTCTCTCATTGAAAAACAAAGGTAATATTTATCTTAGAAAGTGGTCGTGAAGAAAGAAGAATGAGGTAAGCCAAATCTGGCACATAGTAGATGTCCATTGAACAATATCTACTATGACATGTTGGCTTTTTTAAAAAAGAGGAGATTTTAAATACTATGGAGTTTTTTTAAAAGGTGCAGTCTTCTCCTTCTGACCAAGATGGAATAATAGGCACGCAATTTATTCTCCTACCTGAAACAGCTAAAAAAGTGAACAAAATATATGAAATCATCTTTTGGAGACACTGGACATTGCACAATGAAAGATAGTGAGCCAAGAGAAATTGGACACTAGTGAGGTGAACCCTGTGATTGCCCCAACTAACAGTCCTCAGAGATTTTCCAGGCAATGGCAGAAGGGAGGGAACCCAGGTGGTACCTGGGAGACTCCCTGCATTGAGGATACAGAGTTGAGAGCCTGGGGAGACCAAGGCAGCAAGACTTGATGAACAGAGAACCAGAGAGGAGAAAGCCACCCAGAGAGCTGCCTGCTGATAGACCTCAGGAAGTCACCTGAGAACTGATCCACATCTGCCTGTGAGGAAACCATCCAAGGTCAGGGAAAGGACCAGGTGAAATGAATAGTGGAGACAGTGCCTGGCACTCACACAAACCCCAAAAGTACTTATTCTTACCTCCCAGATTGGAAAACCCTGGTAGTTCACGGAACATTAGGTAGGATAGTGAGAATGATCTTGCCTCAATAGGTTGGACAAAGTGACCTTAAGTTAAATGCTGCTCTGGTCCATCCCAACAAAACATAAGAGTCAGGATCTGAAAGGTTCAAACTATGTGCAAATGACTTAACTGCATCCCAGAGCAAAGCTCAAAGATACTTTTAGGAATACAAAAATACCCAGCACCCCACGTGATAAAACTAAAAATGTCTGGCATCTAATCCAAAATTACCAGACATGAAAAGCAGAAAAAAGATATGACCTATAATAAGGAGAAAAATAAATTAATTCAAACTGACCCAGAATTGACAAAGATGTTACAATTAGAAGATGAGAACAATAAAACAGTTCTTATGACAGTAGTCAATTTCTGCAAAAAGCTGGAGGAAAGACTTGGAAGATACAAAAAAGGCTCAAATCAAAGTTCTGCGGAAGAAAACTATAATGGCTGATACTTTAAAAATTAACACTGGATGGGATTGAGGACAGGTCAGTATTACAGGATTAGTTAATGTGAAAACAATGGAATAGACATTATCCAAAATGAAACACAGAGAGAAAAATGACTTTAAAAATTAAAAGAGCATCAGTGAACTGTGGACCAACCTCACATGACCCAATATATGAGTAATTAGAGTCCCTATAGAAAAAGCAGTTTTCAAAGCTAATCTCACTTAATTTTCACAAATTAGGTCTTCTGATCCCTATTTTAGAGATAAATAGGGTCGCCAGATAAAATACAAGATGACGTGCAATCTTTGGAATGTCAAAGATTTGTATTTAAATTATTTGTAACTTCTCTGAAATTCAAATTTAACTGGGTATCTTTTTATTCGCTCTGCTAAATGTGGCAACTGTGTAAATGGAGTGATGGGGTCACAGCTGTTAGAAAACTAATTCTTCCAGGGCCATGTCATAAGAAGAGATGAGGGGGGCTGACCAGTGTAACGGAGGAAGAACAGAACTAACACCACGTTGAAACTACTTCTCTCACTCTTCAGCTCATGTATCCTATTACTTTATCCCTGCACAAAAAGAGTTAAATATTAAAGAAATGTTGTTTCTGCCCAAACAGCCCATTAAGTTCCCTGAAGAAAGTTCTGATCCCATGGCCCAGGTTAGTTACAGCTACTATTTGTTATAGATAAATTCACTTTCAGCCTAGAAACTTTGAGCATAAGCAGAGATAAGGGGGATAGGGTAAAAATAACTGTTAACAATTTGAAGTTTTTGCAGCAGCCTTGTGATCCAGCCCACATGACCAAGCAGAAACACAAAGAAATGTTACACTTTCCTTGAAAGCCAGGTGGCTCCCAGAGGTCTGCACTCTGCTTTTACCCTTTTATCTCAAACCCTCCTGTTTCCCCTTTTCCCTTAGCATTAAAGACACCTGAATTCTTTTCCAAGTTAAGATGGTTCTTTAGGACATTAGTCCACCATCTTCTTTGTCGGCTGGCTTCTGAATAAAGTCACTATTTCTTGCCCCAACACCTTGTCTCTCAATTTACTGGCCTGCTGTGAAGCAAACAGTATGAATTTAGATTTGGTAACACTAGGTTTTTGTGAACCCAGTGCTCGTGTTCTGATGTCCTAACGTGACCCCCTTTTATGGGTTCTGCACCTCCCCTCTGTCCCAGCTCAAGGTCTTGCTCTATTTGTCTGTGGTCTATGCCCATGTCCCAAATTAGATTATAAATTCATTTGAAGGTAAAAGCAAGATGGCACTCTTGTTGGCATTCTCAATGCCTGGTAAGGTGCTGGATGAAACAGATGCTGATAGATGGATGGATGGATGGATGGATGGATGGATGGATGGATGGATGTTTGGATGGATGGATGGATGGATGGATGGATAGATGGATGGATGGATGGATGGATGGATGGATGGATGGATGGATGGATGGATGTTTGGATGGATGGATGGATGGATGGATGGATAGATGGATGGATGGATGGATGGATGGATGGATGGATGGTTGGATGGATGGATGGATGTTTGGATGGATGGATGGATGGATGGATGGATAGATGGATGGATGGATGGATGGATGGATGGATGGATGGATGGATGGATGTTTGGATGAATGGATGGATGGATGGTAGACAGATGGATGTGAATGGCAGCAAAATATGACACCCCAAAATATTATGCTTTTTGCCTTAAGGATTATTTTGAGCTGAAGGCAGTTGAGAAGCAGTGGATACCAATAAATCTCGCTGCACTCCCTTACTTGCCTAAAAACAAGGCATACATTTTCAAGGTGTCCCTCCTCCCTTGTCTGCCAGGAAAGACAAAAGTTAATCATCAGAGACAACTTTAGACCCTATCAGCCCACAGATGGCACCAGAGAGCCCCACATAACTTACTTTACTAACCAGCCGTTATCTACCATTAGTTAACCTTCCACTCTTTGCTGTCCTTAGAAGCCTAAAACTACTTTCCTTTGCCCCTCCATTTCTCCACAAATGTATTGTTCTTTGTTGAAGATGCTATGTAAGCTGGAGCTCTAAGCCAGCACTTGAGTCACTCACTTTTCTGTGGGTCTCTCCCATGTATACACAAAGTAGATGTGTTAATACACGTCTGTTTGTTTTTCTCTTGTTTGTCTGTCTTTTATCACAGGAGTCCCAGCCAAGAACTCAGAGGGTAGAGGGAAAATTATTTTTCCTCCCCTGCAGAAGGTTGGATGGATGATGGATGGATGGATGATGGATACATGCATGACTCCACAATAATAAGGAATTGACATACTATTTGCAAACCATTATTTAAGACTTTTTCCTACAGTTTCATGCTATGTGTCATTCCACAGCCTGTCTTATTGCTTTATGCTGTTTTTAAATCCATCAAATCGAAAACCCAAAGCCCAAAGAAATCCAGGAGCCAAACCATTAATGGGGTAAGTGTAGTCTTCTTCTACCATTAGCGAGTCTACAGAGAATGCCTGATGGACAGAAAACCTGAGGTCATCATCCTAAAAGCTCTGTCTCATCCTTGGGGAGGGGACACAGCCCAGGGATGCCTCTGGTGGTTTTGTCCCAGGAGAAGGAATCAGGAGAAACACCAGCCTTATTTTATTTTCTTTAAAAATAGATGTGGCCCTTGAAATGGTGGTTCAGTGCCTCGAGATGGATGCTGGAATGATTTTATTTCTGTCCCCTTAATGAATCTTTCTTGGGTGTGTGTTTTGCTTTTTGTTGCTTCATAGAAATAAATTAAACTTTGCTACATTTGGACTATTGGACGACCAAGATAATTGACAATGATGACATTAAAATTACTTCAGGAACAAGATGTCTCTTCAATAAAACCTTATTAATTAGGATCTCATAAATTCAGAATTTGGGCTGAAATTTATCTTCGTGTTGGTGATTAAGAAAAGACTCTGAATAAATTAATAGTGTGAAGACTTCAGGGGAGAAGTTGAAATTACTTAAGAAAATGAGACTTTCCACAGTTTAGAAGCATTTTTTTTAACCTCTAAAAATATGGGATTAATTGTAATTGTCTATCAAATGATCAGATTGACTACCCAAACAGTATTCATTAAAACTTTGGAAGTGTTCAATATTTTGTGTATTGAAAGTAAGCCCATTTTTACAATACTCTGTAACACCCGCTGTTCAGTCATTAAGACTGGCATTATTCTTATTTAATAAAATTAGTGAAATTTTTATAATAGTGAATTTTAGCAAACTGCAGTGAATTACTTTATAAAGTTCTAATTCACAGCTCCCGAATATCCCTGTCTGATACTATTTCGTGTTTTTGCTGAGATTTATGGTACAGTGCCTATTATGGGACTGGATTCCTGTTCTGGCTTTGCTAATGTCTGTTTTTCTGACTTCAGTAGATACTTAATATCTTTGCAGTTATTTCTTTGTGTGTAAAGATAAGGTGGACTAGATAATTCCTCAAGTTGCTTCAAGTTTTAAATTCCACAATCGTATGGTTAAATTAATAACATTTATACTGTCACTTTTGTTTTCTACCTGGTAAATACGGACGTGCATGAGGGTGTGTGTATGGAGTGAGAGAGATATTTTATGTGTTTTTTTGTGGGTCTATTTCTTTAAAAATAATTTTAGGTTGAATGAATATGAATTTGTAATTTCATAGGTTAGAAATGGTCAAATGTTAGCAGTTTCATGAAGCTCAGGCTTATTAATTTGTGTGCATATCTTAGTTCTCCTGGTGATTTCAAATTCCATGAGAGTGGGGTTGGATTTTCATGTTTTTGCATCCAGCCAAGGGCCTAGCACAGCAACTTCCAAACTAGCTTGTAGCAGTCAGCCACTGCCATGTAACAGATCATTCCTACGCTCAGAGGTATAGAAGGATAATCATTTATTTTTGTTTGCTCAACTTTAGTTGGCTGATCTCAGCTGGGCATGCCAAAAGGCAGCTGTGCATATTGCTGGGGTTATAAGGTCAGGATCTCAGCTCAGCTCCATGTATGTTTATTCTGGGTCCTGAGTTGAGGTTACCAGCTGCCCAGGGAAGGTTCTTCCCATAGTGATGGCCAAGCTGCAAGAGGGCAGACCAATGGTGCAAACACATCTCAGGCAGAAATCTGGGGAGAGAGAGAGAGAACTTTTTAAAGCAACAATTCATGGCTCACTGTTTTGTGATTGAATGAATGAATTCTCAATTTTTTGTGTGACATAGCTTCCCTAAGAATGCAAATAATACAATGCCTGTAGTAACAAACTTGACAGAGTCCTGTGTCCCTCATAAGTGTGAAGCACCATTTAAAATTTTTCTGTGTTCACCCATTATCTCACCATGAGTATGACTAAATAATTTCCCAGAATTGTGCTCAGGTGATAGGTTCTCTGGGTCAGAGAAACATGATTGGTAGATGGGCATGAGATGCAGTAAACAAGAGTGGCTCTCCAGCCTCAGTCTCTTCGTGTGCATTTCCTAGGGATCCTGGTGTGGTTCGGAATTCAGCATGTGAGGAAGAGAAGACGGAGGCATACACAGCCCCTTTGCACAGCTGAATATCCACCTGCATCTCTGGGCATCTAAGGAACAAGAAGAAAGGAACTCATGCCCCAGCATGCCTGCTACCTCCCAGACAGTCCCTCTTCCTCCTCTCTCCTGGAAATCTTCTCTCTCCCCCCACACCCACTGAGACATTCAAAGTCCAGCCTCTCCAAGGTGAAGCCTCTTGTCCATCTGAATAGTGGGCAAGGCTGCAGGTTAATGACTGTTTACCAAACTCCCGCTGAGTGCAAAACCAGTCACCTGGTAAAGCCTCCGGTGACCCCACAGGGAGATACTGTCCTCGTTTTCCAGCCAAGAAAATGAGATGTTTATCAGTAGCAAAGCTAACGCTCCCACACATGTCTGCCTGGCTCCAGAAACTTTATGGGCACTTCTGGACTATCTTTCATTCTCAGCACAAGTGTTTTACCTTCAATGTAGAAAGGCTGCTCCCATCTTGGATTTAACTCCCATAAAGAAAACATAAATTCCTTAGGACTTATCTAACAGATGTTATTTTTATCCACCAGATAAAATAGGATATATCTCTGCTGGGAGGATGACTCCTGTGAAATAAAGATAAAATTTCTTGCAACTGTGCAACTTTATAAAATATTTGGTATTTGTATACCATGTTCATGGCAACACTATTCCCAGTAGCCCAAAGGTGGAAGCTACCCAAGGGGCCATCAGTGGATGAATGTATGAACGAAAAGTGGTCCATCCATACAATGGAATGTTATTCCACATTAAAAAGGAAGGAAATTCTGACACATGCTATGACATGGATCATTCTTGAGGACATTATGCTCATGAACTAAGCCAGTCACAAATGGACAAATACTGTTTGATTCCACTCATAGGAGGTCCCCAGAGGAGTCAAGTTCACAGAGACAGAAAGTAAGACGGTGGGTACCAGAGGTTGCGGAGTTGGTGTTTAATGGGGACAGAGTCTCAGTGTGGGAAGATGAATAAGTTCTGGAGATGAATGGTGGGGATGGTCGACCAACAATGTGAACGTACTTAATATCACTGAACTGTGCACTTAAAAATGGTGAAGATGGTAAAACAAAACAAAACAAACAAATAAAAAAACCAATAAATTTAAAAACAACAATTTTATTCACTAAACATCTGAAACTGAGTCTTCTCACGCATCCCGCCTGCACCTTTCTGGGCTTCGAGGGGCTCTGTGCTGCGTTCTTTGGCAGGAAGACAGAACACAAAACCTGTCACCCTTTGGGGCAGAGATGGCACGGAGCGTCCTGGTGCTTCGTAGCTTCACAGAATCTGAGCTCTGAGGGCCAGCTCTGTGCCTGGTGCCTGTGCTCATGAACTGTGTGGTCCTTGCCACACACCTGTAAGGCAGCACCGTGACCCTCAGTCCTCAGATGGGCCACAGGTACAGGGAGTCGAGGGCGCTGGGTAGAATAGTGGCCCCCAAAAGATACACCCACTTGGAAGCTGTGAATAGGGACCTATTTGGAAATAAGGTCATGCAGATGTGATGAAGTGAAGGGTCTGAAGTGAGGTCCTCCTGGATGAGGGTGGCCCTACATCCCATGACAGGGTCCTTCTAAGAGACAGAAGAGGAGAGACACAGACACAGAGGAGAAGCCCCGGAGAGACAGAGGCAGAGATGGGAGGGATAAGACCACAAGCCCCGGGATGCCTGGAGCCCCCAGAAGCTGGAAGAGGCAGGAAGGACCCTCCCCTGGAGCCTCTGGAGGGAGAGCGGCCCTGGGACACCTGGACCTCAGATGTCTGGTCTCCAGGATGGGGGAGGATGGATGTCTGTGGTTTTAAGCCTCATGGATGGGGTCATTCGTGACAGTTGCTCCAGGAAACCCATATAGCCCGGACCTGGGCGAGGGAGCGAGCTCAGTCGTGTGGTCCCCGGACCTGGGCGAGGGAGCAAGCTCAGTCGTGGGGTCTCCACTGCAAGCCCAGGGGGCTCCATCTACAGGCACCCACATCCCAGGAGGGGATCCGGTCACAGGTGGCGGAATCCCCCTCCAGCTCCTCTCTGATTGGCTGAAGGCAGAGTCTGCATGAAACCAGGGCCCCTCGGGCCCCTTCTCTGAGCAGGTGGCTACACAGGTCCTGGTGGTAGAGGAGTTTCCATGTGCAGGGGTCTGGGGACAGACACCTTTTGTCCTTGGGAGGAGCTGTGAACACTGGAACAGAGGTTTAAGGGTTTGCTGGGGCTGCCATAATAAAAACAGAGGCTAGGGGCTCAAACAACAGACATCTGTGGTCTCCCAGTCCTGGAGGCTGGAGTCTGGGATCCAGGTGTGGGCAGGGCTGGGTCCTCCTGAGGCCTCTCTCCTGGGCATGTAGACGGCCGTCTCCTCCCTGTGTCCTCACAGGGTCGTCCCTCTGTGTGTGTCTGTGTCCTGACCTCCTCTTCTTATAAGGACACCAGTCCTATGGGATCAGGACCCACCCTGGTGACCTCATTTACCTTCATCACCTCCTTAAAGACCCACAGCTCCAAATACAGCCCCATCTTGAGGTCCTGGGTGTCAGGACTCAACATGTGAACTTGCAGGGACACGATCCCTCCCGTAACAGGAGGCAACCAACACATCATCAAAACAGCCTGGCCTGAAATCACTCGACATTTAAACCTTCCTATCAACAGCATCATCTGTACCTCGAAGATCCTGGATCACACCTGTCCCCACCGAGGCTCCCATGACTGAGGCCCCCTGGGAAATGTAAGACAGTAAAAGGCAGTGTTTAAACCAGAGACCCCAATGCTTCCAGGGGTCTCCCTGAAACTCAGCCCACCCCTGTGATAAAACAGGACTCCTTTCAATAGACACCCTCAGACGCCCACGAGAAAAGGTTTGCTGAGGTCTACACAGCGTGTCAGTGGCCAGTCTCCTACCAAATCCATCTCTATGTCAGAGAGAGAAAGACAGCGGTGTCCAAAATCCAGATTCCAGCAAGATACCCCAGAGGTGTTGCCCAGTATTTAGGCAGAAAAGATACGTGTGGACAAGCTTCCAGCTGTTCTGTCTGCCAGCTGCAGAACACAAATCCAAAGAGTGCTGGATGGAGGGGGGTGGGAACTGGGGGGAAACAAAGCCATCCAGCAACGACTCCATCAGTGGAGGGTATCGGCTTTACGAGATGCATCAAAGAATTGGAGCATCAGGGACGGAGAGGAGCACCAGCCCCTCTCAGCCTGGATGACGGCGCCGATTTCTGTGTGTTTAACATTGTGATTAAACATGGCGAAGCCCGGGGGGAGAGAATTTTTGATTCGCAGGTTAAGCCAATATTAGCAAGAAAAATAAAATAGAGCGAGCCGGATGGCCCAGAGCGAGGCTGCCGCGGTCGATTCCAAGAATGTTTAGCTACCAAATGAGCAAGTGGCTAATTGTGTAAACGCTGCTAATTACGTGTGCAGAAGCCTCTAACCGGGGCTTCTCCCTGTAACTAATAAGAAATCAATTAGTTAATGAAGTGGCCATTAAATGCATGGCTCATCCTAGCCGGGGTATTTTTAATGTTTCTCTTTCTTCCCCCCCCTATGATCCTCCTTAATTGCCACTGCCATACGGCGCACACAGCTTTCAGCATATCTAATGAAACATCATTATATGGTAGCTGGCATTCTTGGAAGGGCTGAGAGAAACCTGCTTCCCAATTATTTTTAATTGCCAGACACTCTCACAACTGGGTCTTCCAACCACGGGCTTCAGAGCCCCGCACTGTCACAGAGCACGCACACAGTCTGTGTTTTCTCTCCACAGTCTGTGAGCATCGGCTGTGGTCTCAGTCACGCCGGGGATGCAGCCACTCCGCCTAAACAGGGTGCCAGGCATGAATGAGCCTTTGATGGAGCCCAGGGGATCCCAGCCTCCAGCCATCCCTGCTCCCCAGGACCAGCCCCAAGGAGACCCATCCATGCAAAGGGGTCTGCTGGTACCTTCCTCCGGGAGAGGCAGGGCTCGCAGACACGCGAGACGCACATGCGTTCCCCTCTGCCCACATCGCCACCCCGCCACTGGAGGGTTCGAGCCTCATGCACACTTTATAATTATGAATTGGCTTCGGAGCCAATGGGTCTGCCGATGACCAGCTGTCACTTGTGCAAAGTGAATTTCTGACCTGAGCTACCTTGCTTGCCCCTGAACTTGGCAAGGCATAAGAAGTAAAGGTTTCTGGCCCTCCTTCGGTCCGATATGTTCACAGGGCGATTATGTAGCTCGTTCAGAAAGCTCATGTCTGATAGGGGAGCTTTTTATCTCGCATCTAAATGAACTGTGGTCCCTGAGTCAGAATGGGTCCTGCTGCCCGGCGCCCCGAGTCCCACGATACAATGGCTCCTGGGATGTCTACTTTAAAAAAACAAATTTCGATAATGTATTCAGTCAGAGGAGGTGTGTGCCTCTGCTTTTATTTTTGGATAACAGGCAAATTAAATTAGTGAATCCAGCACCCCCGTTTCAGGAAATCTGCCGCCAGCAGCTGCCGTGGGTTCAGACGTCAAGAGAAGGGAGACGCGATGTGATGTTTTGTTCATTAAATCAACAAACCCGGTTCGGATAACAGCATTAGGTAGAAAGCCCTATCAATCCTCATACGTTTAGTTCACGAAACGAGAAGTGACAGTTGTGCCTCAGATTCACAAGGACGGTACGGGGGGTGGGAACAAAAGATGTGGGAAGAGCCGTGCAGAGTTCGGCACCGGCGACAAGAATCGCTACGGAAAGCGGGGGAGGCTCATGTATATGAATGAGAAACGTAACTTTTGGCCCAAGGCGACTGGCGAGTCCATGTGGCTACTAACAAGGTTATTGGGGGAAGAACTGAACCCAGCCTTCTCTCGATTTGGGGTTTTCCCCCTGCTTCCCCTGAGGCTTCATAGGTTGTAGAAGCGAACACTGCCGCCCACCGCGCCCCGCCAAACACTTCTGACTTTTTCCAACCAAATGCACTGTGTTGCGCTCAGCACAGCACAGATTTGGGCAGTGGTGGGGGGCAAAGCGAGGAAGAACCTGTGCCAGAAAATCCTCATTCCTGCCCAGACATCTCTTTCACGTCCTGACACCCAGGTCTGACACACCAGACTCCTGGGGACTCCAAACTCCCGTGGCAGTTCTAGTTCAAAGGACAAAGACACAGAGTCTCAAGGTCATGCTGGGTTCAGGCCCCAAGCACCTCCGCATGCAAGTGGCACGAAAGGCACTTGGCAAAAATGCAGGCACAGGGACGCAGAGAAAAACAGGTGCGTCTGCAAACTGGACCTCGCCTGGGCTCGGAGACCACAGCTGGGGCTCCCTGTCATACTTGAGCCAAAAGGTGCGGACAATGGGGGGTATGTACGAGGGTCACGGCAGGGCTTTCAACACTCCAATGTAGCTTCACTGGCACAACTGCCTTCCTTCTTCCCAGGCAAGACGCTGATGTACAAACGGCATCTCTGGCACATTTCACAAACCCCAGGCTGTCGGCATGACCTGAGATAGCGCCCAACTTGGACCCAAGCTGCTTCCTCCACGGTGACCGAGACCCCAAAGTGCAGCAGATTCGAGGACTGACTGTGTCACTGGTGAAACTAGGCGGCTTCGGGCAGACTTTGGGATTCTGGATTCTGTCAGAGCACATAGGAAATCCAAGCTTGAGATCAGGCTGTTGACAACGCGTTTCAAGTGGGGCGTTTCCCTCTCTTGTTGTTAGACGCACGGCTGCTTTGTAAAAGTTCCCAGTGAGAAGCCAACTTAGCTGATCTGTGTAGCAAGGGGTTGTATCCGTCAGGGTTCTTGAGAGAAACAGAACTGATAGGATGTGTGTGCATGTGTACATGGCAAGAGAGGGATTTATTTTAAGGGATTGCCTCAAGGGACCGTGGAGATTGGCAAATCCAAAATCTGTAGGGTAGACCAGGAGTCTGGAGACCCAGGAAGAGCTGATGCTGCAGCTCAAGTTCAAAGGCCACGTGGAGGCAAAATCTCTCTTCCTCGAGGGAGGCTGGTCCTTTGGCTCTTAATACCGTCAACTGATTGGGCGAGGCCCACCCACACCATGGAGGCCAATCTGCTTTACTGAAAGTCAACTGATTTCAGTGTTCATCCTGCCTAAGGAATAACTTTACAGGAACATCTACAATAATGGCTGAACAACTATCTGGGTGCCATGGCCCAGCCAAGTTGACACATAAAATTCACCATCGCGAGGGATCAAGAATGGAGCCTCAGTTCTGTGCATTTGGGGGAGGAAAGTAACTCAGACAGCGCTATGACTCGCTTGACAGCTAGGGCATCTATACGGCATGGAGGTCAAGCTTCAGTGTTCCACATCCCACAGGGGTGGCTTTAGGACTGGTGACCTCCCTGAGCCCCTCTTTCCTTATCTAAAAACTGGATAACGAGACACACAAAGACTCAGAAGGACACAGTGTGTGGTTCCATTGATAGGAAACACCCAGAACAGGCAGATCCATGGAGATACAAAGTAGGTTAGTGGTTGTCAGGGGCTGGGGCAGGGGCTGGGGAGTGACTGCTCATGGGGACGGGGTCTCTTTTGGGGGATGAGGATGTTCCAGAACCAGACAGAGATGGTGGATACACAACACTGTGAATGTGATAAAGTGTTCTGTTGCTGAATGTCCCCGAATTGTTCACTTTAAAATGATTAATTGTACATTATGTGAATTTCACCTCAATCATCTCTTTCAAAATCACATCATATGAGGCCATGTCTACGTGCCCCTAAAATGATTTCGGCCGTCACCAGCCGTGCAGCCCTGTGCGTTCTGAAATGCTCACATCAATGATCTAAAGCATCTGACATGTGATGCATGTCACTTTCCTATTGTCTTCGAGAGGCTTAATAACATAGAATTCCATGGTGATTCCAAATGCCACCTATAAAAATACTACTAACCGACAGTCTGCATTCTCCTGGAATCTAGGCTCTGGGGTAAGGAAGAAAGCAAGGGACAAACATGATCCCACCTCTATATTCCCAACACGTTACTTGTTTATATCAGTAAAAGAAGTGATGATTGTCTAGCGGGGACCGGACCAGGAGCTGCATGAGTGAATCAGACACGGCCGTCACCCGGGGGCTCTGCTCACCATCTCTTCGCAAAAGAAAGGCAGTCAACACAGACCCAGGAGCGTAAGTGCAGAAGGCCACGCGCTACCCCCAGAAGGACCTGCACCCCTGAACTTTGTAGTACAGACTGCATTGCACTGAATTCAATGTTAAGCCCATGAGAAAAGACAGGAAAGGTGTAAAAGAGGCTAGGAGGGAGATAAAAGGCGTCCACAGGCAGGGAGGGCGGAAATCCCTCAATGGATACCAAGGGCCAGGATAAGCAAATTACAGGGCCAGCAGTGAGCTGAGCCTTCCTCGCCCCTTGTTGGAGTTCCCCATCCTGACTCCTCACCTCATATAGCAAGGTAACCTCTTCCAGTCGCCCACTGCATGCTGGGTTATGGAGAAAATGTGGCTGCAAAGTTTGCAGATTCGAAGTCTTAAGAATCAGCGCATCATCTGGGGCTCTTAGCCCGTCCACCCCAAACCACATCCAGGTACCCCACCTGTGAAGTCAGAGATCGGGGCCCAGGTCCTACTGTTGGTATAATCTCATGCCGTTGGACACAAACGTCCTCTTCTGAGGCAGACTCCCATACCTTAAAGAAAGCTACATATGTAAAAATTACAGAGAGAGAGAATACATGTATACAGACATATACACGCATATAGACATCTGCATATATGTAGCTGTGTATTTATACCCATGCAAAATATGTATCAATATATGCATATAGAGATACATATTTGTATATAGAGAAATATAATATGCATGCTGTATATGAATGAACATATGCATATATAGGGGCATATTTGTATAGAGAGACATATAAATATATACACACATATATACATATGTAAATCTGTGCATATATGCATATAGAGAAAGACGTGTATATACACATATTAATTTCCTTCCTTCATGGAGGATAGCAAGCCATCTTTGGAAGCACACTGTAAATGCACATAAACGATTTACACATTGTGTGTGTGTCTGTGTGTGTGTGTCTGTGTGTTTGCAGGAGAGAAGGTGGGAAATTGGGGAGATATACCAAAGCAGGAAGCATGTTTCCTAAGCCCAGGTGCTGGAGCAGAATATGCTGGGAAAGCCATCAAGGCACTAGCTATCCTCTGTGTAAACAACTGGGAAAGTGGAATGCTCAAACCAACACCAACTCCAGTCTTGGCAAGCAGGACCCACGCAACCATAGAGGGCTCCCTGGAGGAAGGAGAGCAGGGCGAGAAATGCCTTTCAAATGTGAATCTTGCTTTGTCAATCTAATGAATACATCTTAAGGTTGACAGTTGTTTCTTGATGAGACGTAAGATTTTGTACACCCGTCTGCATTTTATACATTTTTAGTGCTTTGAGTAGCTCAGTGTTAGGGAATCACTGGTTTGGACAGAAGAGAGAAGATTCATCAGCAGGTTGGAGGGTGGGTCATCCCAGAGCAGTGGAGGAAATATGGGCTGGTTGCTAGGTGACTGTGTCCTCTTGGTACTTCCATTCCCATCAGTACTGCTGGGGCTGCCAGCTTCTCTTACCCACAAGTCAGGACCGGATTGATAGAAGGATGCATGGGTGGATGGGTGGATGGATGACGGATGGCTAGATGGGTAAATGGATAGATGAGTATATGGGTAGAGAATGGAGAGACGGATGGATGGATGGATGGATGGATGGATAGATGGATGGATGGATAGACATGTAAGAAAAAGTTGTGTATGTATGTTTAGATTATGTTTAGATTATTATTAGACTCTGGGTTTTTGAAAGCTGGGATCCCTCCCAAAATTTATCATCATCCAGGAATTCTGTGTGCCCTTGTTTATGGCAATAGATAGGGCAATCTACTTTTAAATCATATAAAGTTTAAATGGGTGTCTTGTCATACAGGGAATTTTTAAACAGGTGAAAACTCACCTTATTTGTCAGTAAAAGTAGGGTAGGTATTATCTCTTAAGAACCTTGCATTTTCTTTGCCTGAGGAGATAAATAGGGATGGTTGAAATTTGTTGGGGAAATAACTGGTGCACCCAGAGAAACCTCTGTGTGAGCAGAAAATAAACTTGGACGCGAGTGACGGCTGCATAATTACTTTAGGGATCTGGGCTGGCTCTGGCAACGGACAGAAACACTCTTGTCCCTTACACAATACAGGTGCGGCATTTAACCCGGGGAGTTGCACATTTCATAGACATCTTTGGGAATTATGAATGGCTGATGAGTGCAGTTTGGAAATACAGAGCCTTCAGGCAGGCAGTTCAATCCTCTAAACCGTGGCAATGGAATTAAGAGCAGAAACCACAGAAATCCACCATCAGGAACAGAAAGATTCCAGCACTGGCAGGGAAGCAGGTCACCACCAAATCCAGCCAGTGGCTTTTGCCATCAAGAAGATTAAAATAATAAAGTCGCACTGGACTCTTCAGACACACCTGGAATTTACCTCATTCATTACTTCTCCTTACTCTTTGGTGGGAGTAGATAAGCAATTTCCCTGGGGGAACAATAGGCACACAAGAAACCAGTTGACTCGAATCATTTAAATCCCAAAGTTGGTGCCAGAAACCTATACCATGAAAGAATCTCAGCCTCTGTTTCAGAACTATTGAGATTGGGAATCTAAAATCTATTAGTCATCAGGGAAAATTAAAACCACAAGATACCACTTTACACTCACAAGAAGGGCTATAATTTGTCAAAAGACGGATAGTATCAAGTATTTGTGAGGATGTGGAGAGACAGGAACCCTCACACACCGTTGGCGGCAGCCACTTTGGAAAACTCATTGGCAGTTTCTTCCAAAGTTGAACACAAAGTTACCATCTGACCCAGCAATTCCACTGGTAGGTGTTTACCCAAGAGAAATGAAAACTTACATTTCCATGAAGACTTGCATGTAAATGTTCACAGCAGTATTATGTATGGTAGCCCAAAAGTGGAAACAAGTGTCCATCAACAGGTGAATGATAAACAAAATGGAAAGGTATCCAGCCACAAAGGAATAAAGCACTGACACAGCCTACAACTTGAATAAACCTCAGAAACACTGTGCTCAGTGAAAGGAGCCAGTCACAAGAAGCCACATATTATTATATAATTCCATTTCGATAAACCGTCCAGAACAGGGAGATCCTTGGCGACAGAAGGTAGATTAGCGGTTGCCTAGGGGTTGGGGGTTGGGGGCAGAGGTCAGAGAAATGACTACAAATGGTTATGTTAGTTCCTTTTTGGGGGGAGGTTATGGAAATGTTCCAGAATTAGATTTGTAGTGATGGCTGAAAATTTACAAAAAGTATCAAATTGTCTCTTTGTTCGAAACAGTGAATTTCATGATATGTAATTTATACCTCTGCAACCCTTGTTTTAAAACTACATGGAGGTGTTTGGTGGGTTTTTCAAATTCCTCCTTGTCTATTTCACAAGTTTTAGGGTGAAACCCTTTTCCTCTGTGGTTTTCCACCAGTATCCTTGCTTTGGAGTTCTGTCAAACGGGATTTATGTTTCCATAGAGATCCTCCTAGACAACGGGGGGGCTGGGATTATCTCCCCTGGGAAGGCAGTGGTCTCCCCCTGAACGGAGACAGAGGGCTTCACCCCTGAAGTGGCTTCCAAGGTGGCACTGGGACCCTCTGAAAGGTGACCCTAGATTCCTTGACTCAAAACTCCTTTTCTGGACAGAGGTCAGACTTTGACTTCCACCCACACGGAATTATCTATGTCCATCTTGAGCCACAGCAAACATTTGGTAGTTCTTCAGAGATACAGAGATGAGTCAGAGATAAGATACAGAGATGTCACCTATTCCTGGTTTACCCAAATTCAAAACACTTGGGAGAGTTGGGCCAATTCTGGGAGGGACTGAGTCAACTTTGGGGGCTTAACCATCTCAGGGCTGCCTCTTGAAGACCCTACACCAAAGGGGCTTTTCACAGAGTGATCAAGATAGTTAGTCCCCATCACCCCCACCAACTCCCAACACACACACACACCTTCCCGGGCCATCAAATCTGCACCTTTATCTGAACATGTGGGTTTGCAGTAAAGCTTTCCACTGGGACATCACAGCTGACGTGTGAGTCATCGCTGGAGAATCTAAAGCAAAGAGGCAGAACATGATTGGCCTCTTCCCGTTTTAGTAGCCTCCTTTGTTGTATTTTTAAAGTTTTGAAACATTGTGGTTAAAGACACAGAACGTGGACGGTTCAGGGGCGTTAAGGACGTTCACTTTGTTGTGTAAACATCCCCACCATCCGTCTCCAGAACTTTCTCATCTTCCCAAACTGAGGCTCTGTCCCCATGAAACACTCACTCTCCATCCCCCTCCCCCGGCCCTGGCCCCACCCTCCTGCTCTCTGTCTCTGTGGATTTCACTCCTCTAGGGACTTCCTGTGAGTGGAACCACACAGTATTTGTCCTTTTGTGACTGGCTTATTTCCCCAAATATAATGTCCTCAAGATCCATCCACGTGGTAGCCTGTGTGAGAATCTCCTTCCCTTTTCAAGGCTGCGTAATATTCCACTGTGTGGATGGACCCCATTCTGTTTACCTATCCACCCATCCGTGGGCGCTTGGGTTTCTTCCACCTCGTGGTGATGAATAATGCTGAGTAGCTTCATTTATTTTACAGCAGTCACGTGCTTCGCTTCAGGGCACCGTAAATCTTTAAAGGCACTTCCCAAACTCGCTGCTTGCAGCTGATTTTCAGAGGTCTCTTGACTGACTTTGCCACACCCCCCAGGATAAGTGGTATCGAAGTGGAGCCTCAGGGTTCAGTTTCCCCGGGGGCTCCATCAGGTAGGCATGATCAGTCGATTGATTATTCAATCAATTGATTGATCAATTGCTCACATGGTTAATCTCAGCCTCCAGGTCATCTGATACCGCATGACCCAGTCCCCCACCCTAAATCCTATCGTTACCATTTGGCATGGCTTTCCCCCATGCCAAGACTACCCAGGGTGACCCAAGCCCCCCTCCCCAGGCAAAGATGAGTATGTTCTGAATGTGTGTGTACCCCCCACCCCCCGCCAAAGCTCATATGTTGAAGCCCTAACCCCCAGTGGGATGGTGTCAGGAGGTGGGGTCTTTGGGGGGTGATGAGGTCATGAGGGTGGAGCCCCCATGGATGGGATCAGTGTCCTTAGAAAAGGGACCCCAGAGAGTGCCTTCCCCTCTTCCTCCACATGAGGACAAAGGGAGACGTGGTCTATGAACCAGGAAGCAGGTCCTCACCAGACACAGAATCTGCCCCCCGCCAGGATCTCAGACCTCCAGCCTCCAGAACTTAGAGAAATAAACGTCTGTTGTTTGTAACCCCCGAGTCTATGGTATTTTGTTACAGCAGCACAAATGGACTAAAGACAAAGACGCTCCCATCAGGCCGACATCCAAAGGGTTTAGACCTCCCAGAGTCCCCAGGCAAAGGCCAGAGCTCTTCGGGGTCATGGCCAAGTCTACTGCACATTCAGGAAAAAGGCCAGCGTTTTCTCCCCAGATACAAAAACCCCCACAAAACCCCTGCTAGAAGTAGTTAGCTCCACAGAGCACGAGCAAGTGGCCTTTAACCACAGCTGCCACGTGCTTTGGACGGTTCACCTTTCCAGAAGGGGCTGGGAGTCCACAGCACCCGCAGCCCGGCCACGCACCTGGCCCACGAAGGCCCACACACCCGGTTCTGGGGCTCGGCCTGGAATGCAGACAGCCCTGCCAGCCACAGCACCGCTGCTCAGGGACCCTGCCTCCCAGGCCAGCCCGCGGAGCCCCCTTTCTGGGGAGATTAAGACCCTATTTGTTTCCATCATTTGCTGCTTCATCCCTAATGGGCTACGTCTCTGCTCCAAAGCCGTCTTCCTGACAGCCGGTGCCAAGGATGATTAGGAGCCCCTCCAGAGATGCTCACCCCACCCTCTGCGCGCGCGGCATGTGATCACTTCTCGACAGACAGCCGAGCCCTCCAACAGGCCCTCTCCCCGCTTCTGGCTGGAGACGGGGATGCTCCATGAGGAAAAGATGTCTCCCTGTAATGCTTATTGACAAAACAAAGATGACATGTTTACATAATTGGTGACACATCTCACTTTTTACTTCTCATATTCTATTCATTAGGCTGCAGTGATACCCACCACCCATCCCCTCTTCCAGACATAAAACGACAGAAATACGGATGTGGAGCTATGGAATCGATTTTTCCTAAAATCATCCAAGACCTCAGATCACTCTTGCCCTGCCAGGATGTCTCCTGCTGGATGAACATTTCTTGAGATGTTAATTGGCAAGGTGGAGGTCACCCCAAGCAGTTTCCTGCAGGTTCACACAAGGGCGGCCTGACCTCGTCACGCTCACTGGGGCCTTGAATCTGAGCAAGGAGGCAGCACGTGGGCGGCCATCCTTGTTGACCAGGCAACGTCCAAGCAGCTATACCCTGCTGGTGAGAGGGCAGCCTTGCAAACTCAGGTCAGCTCAAAACTCCAGGCTTGTATGCAGCTCTCTCCCAAGCACGGGGCTCCCTGGGCCACATGCAAGCCTTCCTCTTCAACCCCAGCAAGTCTTTGTAGCTTTCCCCACCTCGTGTCTACAAGGTACCTGACTACAAATGTCCCTCCAAACCACATCAAAACATTTAAGGATCAAGGGGCTTCTTCTCCCCCGTGGCTGAGGGGCAGCGCCTGCCTCATTCATTTTCACGCCTGGAGCAGCCCGTGGCCTCTGCTGTTTATCAAAACATCTCCAATCATTTCTCTAACGTTTGGGGTTAAGGGGGAAACAAGAAAAAGAGAGAAAACTTTTGCCAAAACTCTTTAAACACGTGTGTTGTGAAGTAAATGGAACCCACATGTGTCTGTTTCATTTAGACTTAACTCATTGAAATGCTGTTGGGTCAGAACGGTTTCATTTCCAGAGCGTGTTCGGAATTCTCAGGCCCTCTGAACAAGGGAGAAGCACTTTGTTAGCAAATATTTCTCGTTATCCTAAAGAGAGACCTCAGTTCTCCGCTAAAAGAAAAGAAAAAAAAATGCCCAACATTGGAACAGGGATAACATCACATGTTTCTGCTTAGCCCTCCTGTTACAGCAAGAAAAAGAACTGTAACCCCTTGCAGAGGGGACTCCACACCTCTTGGGGGGATGGATCTGCACTCAAAGAGCCACTTTCTGGGGGCTTCCCTGGTGGCGCAGTGCTTGAGAGTCCGCCTGTCGATGCAGGGGACGTGGGTTCGTGCCCCGGTCTGGGAAGATCCCACATGCCGCGGAGCGGCTGGGCCCGTGAGCCATGGCCGCTGAGCCTGCGCGTCCGGAGCCTGTGCTCCGCAACGGGAGAGGCCACAACGGTGAGAGGCCCGCGTACCGCAAAAAAAAAAAGAACCACTTTCTGTAGACAAATGACATCTGCACCCTGTTGCAGGATCGAAGCAGACGCAGTGCTAGCAGCGTCTTCAGCAGCACAAGCTCCTGGTGGGGCTTGGAGTGAGAGGACGGAGGGACAGACCAGAGCTCCCCAAGGCCCCTCCTAAAATAAACACCATCACGAGATGTTGGCCCAGGAACCAGTGCATGTCACCTGGATGTTGCCGCTTATTTCGTCATCTGGGTTTCCAAAAAGTAACACTCAAACACCCACTGCACAGAAGTAACCTACATGCCCGTGGACAGAGGAATGGATAAAGAAGATGTGGTACATACATACAATGGAGTATGACTCAGCCATGAAAAAGAATGAAATAATGCCATTGGCAGCACCATGGATGGACCTAGGGGTTATCATACTGAGTGAAGTAAGCCAGACAGAGAAAGACAAATATCATATGCTATTGCTTATATGAAGAATCTAAAAAAAAAAATGGTACAAATGAAGTTATTTACAAAACAGAAACAGACTCACAGACTTAGAGAGCGAACTTATGGTTACGGGGGGTGGGGGTGGGTGGGTGGGAAGGGTGATGGCGGGGAGGGATGGTCAGGGAGGTTTGGGTTGACATGTCCACACGGCTATATTTCAAATGGATAACCAACAAGGCCCTACTGTAGAGCACAGGGAACTCTGCTCAGTATTCTATAACGATCTCAATGGGAAAAGAATTTGAAAAAGAATAAAAAATAAAAAAATAAGCAGTGTTGCTTACGTGCTTGTTTTTCTAAAAAGCTGTTTATTCTCTCTAATATGTCCCTGCGATTAGGATATACTGCCCCCACCTGGCGTTTGCCTGTGACCCGATGGTCCCCCAGGCAGACTTGCTGTGGCCACGTTAGCTGAAATTCCATGACAAGGAAAAAGGCAAGGGTCGAACGGGCTGCCCATGAAGACTTTTTGAAATGGAACTAAAGTGGCATTTAGGACACGGGAGGGAGTGGTTACGCACAGTAACACAGGGGCGCCCAGCAGCCGTCTGGATTCCAGGACCCATGCTGCCTCCCCAGCTGCCCCATCTCTGGGGCCCTGGCAGGGGGGGCTCAGCTGCACCAGGGGTCCGCCCACGATGTCCGGTGGCCCCTGTCTTGTGCCTGTCACCAGGACTTGAAGAGGGAGGCCCTAAATCACTGTGCCGGCAGAGACACCCTACCATGTCCCTAAGTCCCATAACCAAGGGTCCCCCTTGATCTAGATAAGCTGAAGCTTACAGGTGCCCGTGGCCCTGCCCTGCTCCCCACTGCTGGATATCGTCATTCTCTGGTCCTGTAGGCTTCTCCTCAAGTGCATTACTGTCCTGGGGCCATAGCCAAGGACCACAGATGAGGGCTTAAAACAGTAGGAATTCATCCTCCCCCAGCTCTGGAGACCAGACATCTGAGGTCAAGGTGTCCCAGGGCCATGCTCCCTCCAGAGGCTCCCGGGAGGGTCCTTCCTACGTCTTACTGCTTCTGGGGGCTACGACGTCCCTGGGCTTGTGGCCGCATCCCTCCCGTCTCTGCCTCTATCTTCCCGGGGCTTATCCTGCGTGTCTGTGTCTCTCCTCTTCTGTCTCTTAGGACCCTGTCTTTGGATTTAGGCCCACCCTCGTCCAGGAGGACCTCATCTCAGACCCTCCCTTCATCACCTCTGCAAACACCTTGTTTCCACATAGCATCAGACCAGGTCCGTACATCAGGCCCTGAGCAGGCCCAGCACAGCTTAGGTCGTAACGCCCATCGCTCCTGTGGCAGAGCCGTGGCCCTCCTTTCCCTGAGGTCTCTCGGAAGCAGAATGTCCACGTACCTAATTCTGGAAACCTTGCTTCACCGCATACTGTCCCTCTTAAACTGCATTTCCTCCTTCCTCAGGGGCCTAGAAGACATTTAGTCAGTGTCTAGGTTACCATCATGCTAATCATTACAGTCAGTTCCTAGAGTTGTTAGGAATTGTGTTATTAAGGACGCTTACAGAGTGCAACACCACACGAAAATAATAATAGGTCCAACAATTAAATAGCCTGTACTGTGCCAAAGGCTTTTCAGATAACTTATCTACCGTCTTCACCCACATCTTGTACGCAGGTACCAAAAGCAGGCTGGAGAATAATCTCAAAGATGTCCTAACCCTAATCCCCGTGTCGTGGGCAGAATGACCCTCCAAAGATGTTACATGGACCAAATGCTGCTCCCCCAAAATGCAGACGTGGAGCGCTAACCACCAAGGTGATGGTATCAGCAGGGAGGCCATGAGGGTGGAGCCCCCGTGAGGGGACCAGTGTCCTTAGAGAAAGAGACCCAGAGAGCCCCCTCGCCCCTTCCACCATGTGAGGACGCAGCGCGAAGACGTCCCTCTAGGAACCGGGAAGAGGGTCCTCACCCGACCACGCCAGCACCATGATCTTGGACGTCCAGCATCCAAGAACTGTGACCAGGAAATTTCTATGATTTATAAGCCCTCCAGTCTGTGGAATTCTGTACTAACAGCCCGAACAGATGTGCACGTCCTGATACCTGGAATTGGGTCTCAGACATCTGGTCTCCAGGACCACGAGACAATCAGTTCCTGTGGTTTGAAGCCCCCCGGTCCGTGGTCACTTGTCCTGGGCATCCCAGGACACGCACACAGACTGTCTTCCTGGGAGAATTCCCTGTGAATCCTGAACCCTGGATTTCTTCGCTGGCATAACCTTTTAGGGGTGTTCATCTCCATCCCGGCCTCCCGGCACCTACATCCAATTAAGAGAAGCCTCGCGTTGGTGACATGGGGAAATGTCCCACCTGGCTGCCAGGCACTGCCTCACCTGTACTTTTCCTTTAGGCCGTCACCCGGCCCAGGATGTGGGATCACCCAGTCACCTGTCACGGAGGGAAGGAAGCTCAGCAGGCTGAGGAACCCAATCCTGTAGGGTTAGGACTCAGCCCCCCTCACAACTCCAGTCCTCACCTCCTTCCCGCTTCCTCCGGCAGCTGGGAAAAGGCCAGGGCTGTGAGCACACGGAATGCCCCAAAGGCAACGGGACACAGCCTCCTAACCAGGACACACAGGCTGGGAACGCTCCGAGGATAAATCCCCGAAAACACGCCTACATCCTCCAAAGTCTGCCACCCCCAGAGAATGTTCAGCTACTAGCATCATTTGTGGTGATCGTCATTAGAAATCATTTACTCATGAGCAGACTCACAGATACAGAGAACAAACTCGGGGTGACCAGTGGGGAGAGGGAATGGGGAGGGGCAGGATAGGGGGAGGGGAGTAAGAGGTACTAAGTACTATGTGTAAAATATATAAGCTAAAAGGATGCATTGCACAACACAGGGAATAGAGCCAATATTTTATAATAACTCTGAATGGAGTATCAACTTTAAAAATGGTGAATCCCTATGTTGCACACCTGAAACTAATATAATATTGTACATCAGTTATACTTCAATCAAAAAGAAGAAATCATTTACTCCTGTCCTCTGTCTGGACGTCCTTAACCTGTACGCTGCAGTAGACACCGTTCGCTGTGAGTGGAACTCTGGACGTCCTTAACCTGTACGCTGCAGTAGACACTGTTCACTGTGACTGGAACTCTGGACGTCCTTAACCTGTGCGCTACAGTAGACACTGTTCACTGTGAGTGGAACTCTGGACATCCTTAACCTGTACGCTGCAGTAGACACCATTCACTGTGAGTGGAACTCTGGACGTCCTTAACTTGTACTCTGCAGTAGACACTGTTCACTGTGAGTGGAACTCTGGACGTCCTTAACCTGTACGCTGCAGTAGACACCGTTCACTGTGAGTGGAACTCTGGACGTCCTTAACCTGTACGCTGCAGTAGACACTGTTCACTGTGACTGGAACTTGACACCATTTATTGATATTCTGCATTTACCAGTACTTGTTCAACCAGACATTATTCACTCTCATCTTCATTAGAAATTATTTTTGTCAGCATCAGACAAAGTGTCAGCAGTCCTGATAACGTTGTTCCAAGTATCTCTGAAGGAGCGTGGGGCATTGGTAAGCCAGGAGAGACTTGTAGGCAGCTTTCCAGAATGTGCCAGGGGCTCACCTAATCGGCAGAATAGTCCACAGGGAAGGTCATCCATTGGTTGTTGCGTCTGCAGCAATCTGTCATTGATAATTACAGTGTGCGTGGAGGCAGTATTTACAGTAGCCACGACATGGAAGCAACCTAAGTGTCCATCAACAGAGGAATGGATGAAGAAGATGTGGTGCATATACACAATGGAATACGACTCAGCCATAAAAAAGAAGGAAGTAATGCCATTTGCAGCAACATGGATGGACTTGGAAGGCATTATGCTAAGTGAAATAAGTGAGAGAAAGAAAAATGCTGTATGATATCACTTACATGTGGAATCTAAAAAACACAAAAAATTAGTGAATAAAACAAAGAAGAAACAGACTCACAAATATAGAGAACAAGCTAGGGGTTACTAGCGGGGAGGGTAGGGGAGAGGTAGTATAGCAGTAGGGGGAAAAGGGTTATTACGGGATTATATGAAATCATGTGTGTGAAATTTTGAAAATTGTAGTGCACTATAGAATTTAAAGAATCTTTCATTCAGTAAACATTAAAAAGAAAAGAAAATTACAGACATGCCCCCACTGGGTGTGTGCAGGACAGAGCACAGACCTCAGAGGCTGGGCTGAAGCCTCAACGTGAGGGACCCCGAATATCTTGGATGCCCACCCATCTTGACTTTAGGTCCTCATGGGCCCCCCATGACCATGCCCTGACCCCTCCATAAGGCTTGTTTGCTCTACACCCATCACTGTCAGCGGGGAGAGCCTTTCTGTCCCAGGTGGAGGCTGACAAGAAAAAATAATTCTGCAGGACCAAAGGGACATCAGGGACCAGCTTCCCCCTGAAGTGGTATTTAGTCGGTGCAGGCAGAGGCTCTTCATTTGCCATTTTAAATACTATTTGGCGTTTAAACTTTGATTTCACCCCATCTGAAATCGCACATGGTGATTTACAACAAAAACCCTTGGGATGTAATGGGAAGCGTTTTTCATCCTAGCAAAAGCACACGAGACAGAGCGGGCATAACCAGCGTGTATTCAAAACCTGGAATCCCGGGTTCAAAAAGATGCTGTTACGCTTGGTGGAAATCCGCTGGCTGCAAAGCTGCCTCAGCCAAGTACCCGGTGAGGCAAGAAGTATGAGGCGGGGACGGAGGGAAGCGTCATCCTCATCGTGAGGGGCCGCTCACATCTGTCCCCCTGGTCGCCCGAAATTTATGTGAAACCCAGTGCTGAGCCTGTTTGGTAGAAGTAGCTGGGTAGATACAAAGCTAAAACTTAATCACCTAATATCCGGCAATACCGGCATTCAAAGGATATCCCAGGGCTTCCCTGGTGGCGCAGTGGTTGAGAGTGCGCCTGCCGATGCAGGGGACACGGGTTCGTGCCCCGGTCCGGGAGGATCCCACATGCCGCGGAGTGGCTGGGCCCGTGAGCCACGGCCGCTGAGCCTGCGCGTCCGGAACCCGTTCTCCGCGGCGGGAGAGGCCACAGCGGTGGGAGGCCCGCGTACCGCAAAAAAAAAAAAAGAAGATATCCCAAATACCTACTTCGGCCTCATGTTCGCCTTTATGTTTTTGTTCCCCCTTTGTTCAAAATAATTATTTTTGGCAACAATCTTATATTTTAGCCTTCAGACCTAACCCACATTTAACTTTTTCACGTTATTCCAACTAAAAGAAGCTACTGGAGAATTCTGTATCTTATTTCAGAAAAATGAGGGGGAAAAGTCTCTAGTCGCTCAGAAGATGTCTCTCCGCTACTGAGAGAGCTTTGTGGGGTATTTTCCCCCTGTTTGTTGCATTTCTAAATGATATTTGAACAGGCAAAAAATGCAGAGGGAGATAAAGAACATTTTAATGGTCCCCCCCCGGGTGACCCACCTAACATCCCCACCTCCTTGGAATAACCAGTCTGTCTGTGCCTGGCCACACGTGTTCCCACAGGCTCAAACACGGATTCACAGACATCACTGCATCAATGACTGAGATTTCTCCGTTACAAAACCAGCTCTTAATTCCAAACCGTCGAACGTCTCGGGTTTTACTTTCAATATGAGTGACGTTATCCATAAAGCACTGGGCAATTCTGAAGTCCAAATCGAGGACAGCATTTAACTCCACAAGCTGGACCGGTTTGGGATGTTCCAAGGATGGACTTGCTTCTGCTGGATTTAGGACTGGATTTTTATGTTAGGTTTATGGATTTCAGATCTTCTTGGGGTCTGCCATCGCATGCCTCAGGGTTCTTTTCCTTTTTTTTTTTTTAACATCTTTATTGGAGTATAATTGCTTTACAATGGTGTGTTAGTTTCTGCTTTATAACATAGTGAATCAACTATACATATAAATATATCCTCATATCTCTTCCCTCTTGCGTCTCCCTCCCTCCCACCCTCCCTATCCCACCCCTCCAGGTGGTCACAAAGCACCGAGCTGATCTCCCTGTGCTATGCGGCTGCTTCCCACTAGCTATCTATTTTACATTTGGTAGTGTGTATATGTCCATGCCACTCTCTCACTTCGTCCCAGCTTACCCTACCCCCTCCCCGTGTCCTCAAGTCCATTCTCTACGTCTGCGTTTTTATTCCAGTCCTGCCCCTAGGTTCTTCATAACTTTTTTTTTTTTTTTTAGATTCCAGGTATCTGTGTTAGCATATGGGTATTTGTTTTTCTCTTTCTGACTTACTTCACTCTGTATAACAGACTCTAGGCCCATCCACCTCACTACAAATAACTCAATTTCCTTTCTTTTTATGGCTGAGTAACATTCCATTGTGTATCTGTGCCACATCTTCTTTATGCATCCATCTGCCGATGGACACTTAGGTTGCCTCCACGTCCTGGCTATTGTAAATAGTGCTGCAGTGAACATCGTGGTACATGACTCTTTTTGAATTATGGTTTTCTCAGGGTATATGCCCAGTAGTGGGATTGCTGGGTCATATAGTAGTTCTATTTTTACTTTTTTAAGGAACCTCCATACTGTTCTTCATAGTGGCTGTATCAATTTACATTCCCACCAACAGTGTAGGAGGGTTTCCTTTTCTCCACACCCTCTCCAGCATTTGTTGTTTGTAGATTCTCTGATGATGCCCATTCTAACTGGTGTGAGGTGACACCTCATTGTAGTTTTGATTTGCATTTCTCTAATGATTAGTGATGTTGAGCATCTTTTCATATGCTTCTTGGCCATCTGTATGTCTTCTTTGGAGAAATGTCTATTTAGGTCTTCTGCCTATTTTTGGATTGGGTTGTTTGCTTTTCTGATATTGAGCTGCTTGTAAATTTTGGAGATGAATCCTTTGTTGCTTCATTTGCAAATATCTTTTCCCATCTCAGGAGTTTAAAGTGGACGGCAGAGCAGGCTGCATTTGTGGGTGTTAACATCTTGATTTGTGTTTCAGCAGCAGTCCTCTCCTTGTCAAACCAAGCCAACTTTTCTTTTTTAATTCTTTAAATAACTCCTTCGAGGTGTTGGGCCCTCCCTCCTGCACCCCATCTTCTCCCCCGCTGGCCTCCCCCCAGCCAGTCCTGAATTACAACTAAGAGAATCATCCATGTCTCCCCAGGTCCACTGGATACACCCTGCCCTCCAAGCCCGCCTCTGGGAAGAGGGCGTATCGGGATGGAAACCGTTGAGCTGCGCTCAAAGGCCTTTGGCTGGAAAGAATGCGCCACCACAAAGTTAGGACAGGAATGTTCCTAGCAGCTGCCCGAGAAAAGCGTCATGGGGTCTGAGTGCAAGACGGCCCTCTGCAAGGGGAGGGGCGCTTTGCAAAACACACAGGGCAGAACTGTGCGTCCTCGGGCAGCCCAGCCCTTCCACGTGGCGGGGACCTCTCCATCCTTTCCTGTGAGCAGTGCCCGCCTAGATTCGGGGCTGGTTCCCACCTCATGCGTCCATTCTTCACGCTTTTCACGCACAGAACCTTTAGGATTTCAGGGGCCGCCAATCATCAGAGTCATTAGTGCCACCGCTGGGAGGCTTTGGCCGCCCCCTCCCTGTTCATTTTCTTGGCAATGAGCGTGTGAGTTTTAAGGAATTCTTTTCGTTTTCACTTGCTGGGAGATAAATGAAAGAAAAACAATGAAGGAAAATAACGCACGCCGAATGTTAGCGGCACTGCAGTCAGGACAATTTATTTCCTCCAGCGTTCACCTATGGTAAATCAGAGCTGGCCCTACGGTGGGCCCAGCCGGGCTGGCTTCCCACCCACAGATCCAGAGGGCTCCCCCCTCCCACCAGCAGGGTACGCCCACGTCACAGGAAGATTTACAACAACAGCACACCAAGGTGGGTCCTGTTACAAAAACGTTCTTCTTTGGGAAACGAGGGTGAAATATAATTATAATTTAGCTGTACCATTGAATAAACAAACTAGCCCATGTTCTGCGCCACCCAGGTTTTGCTCAATCTCAGGGCTTTAAATTGCTTTTCTTCCCTGCAAATTCACCCAGTCTTTGCAGGGAGGGAGGTTTCATGGACCTTGACGTGGTTCCTTGCCACCCAGAGTGCCCTCTCTGAAATGTGACCCTGGGCTAGACATCCAGGGAAAGTCTTGCCGGGATCAGGCGTAGAAAGTTGGACCTGTCATCTCTGGAGATGCTCTTGCCCTTTTGCCAACAGATGGAGTGTTCTGCTATAAATCTGTTAACTGTGGTCAGGGTGGAGAAGGCATGGGGAGAAGCTACAGAAGAGGTTGCTCAGGTATGATTTGGGCTGGGGGCCTCAGAACCCTGGGAGAAAATGTAAGAAGGTCCAACTTTTCACACTTACGTGCCACACAACCGTGGACCATGCTTCCAAGGATGCGGCCCCAGGGAGAGGCAGACCAGCATCTTCAACAAAAACTCATGCCAAGAGGATGCAGATGTGCACGGTAGCTCCAAACTCAAGTCCATGAACGGAGCCCCCAATTCAAAGGTTCTTCCTCTCTGATCCTGGCACCGGCGGGGAATGGTTTTCTCTACTTGGTGAGTTGGGATATTTCCATGATGCTGGACCATGAAGAAGGTGGTCCAAGCTGGCTATTCCCTCCCCCTCCATCCCTACTTCCACACTCATCAAAACGGTGAAAAAAATGCCAATTACCCCAAAGCTTCAGCAGGACACTGCTCACCTCAGGGTGTGCCAAACTTCAAGAAGAGTGAAGAACTGGGACTCTCACATGCCTCCTCACTCACCTTTCTTTTTTTCTCAGGTTGCTATAGTAAGTGTATGAAAAGATAGGATAAGTCCCCAAATCTATTCAACCCCATGAGTCTTCTGCAAAACCGTATCAGTTTGGATGGTTACCTCCACAGCAGCCCACAATGTGGCCTGCGGGACATCCTCATGGGACCAAAAAACCAAATTCTTCACTGACTCACCTGCTCCAACGTTCCCAGGTGGCGATGACAGCATGCCAGTCTCCGAAAATGTAAAATTAGAGAATCCAAGTGTGAGGATGGGTCTCACGTAACAGAAACCTCAAAACCTCTCCCAAGACGCAAGAAAGATTTCCTTTAGGACGGGCTCCTGCATTTCGTCTTGTCAAATGGCTTAGGATGGGTTGCCAGCTTTTCTCTTGAGAGGCGTTTTCAAAATCTTCAAAGGCACGCGGCCGAGCGTATTTCCCCGGCATTCAGCCCTACCATTCTCCTCTCTTGGTTTTATCCCGATCTTCCTAATTATAACTCTTGCACTGTGCTGAGAAATTCTCCGTTCTCCTTGGTCTTTCTGTCTTTCAAGGATTCATGGGATACTTGAGAACCCCCAGTACTGACTCAGCCAGCTCTGCTCGTTGGAAGCCTTCTGTCTTTCCTCAGGATCAATGCCCCATTTCCTTCATGACTTGAATTGTTGTCCCCTGAAATCTGTCCAATGAGTCTACACCTGACCCTCTCGACAATCCTGGGGTCTCGAAAATCCCCCTCTCATCTACGCCCATCTGTGTCCTCCTGTGGGATTCCAGGGCACTCGGGACCCCCGTTCCACTCACCCAACCCCCACCAAACCAGCCTGGTCTCTCCCTGGATGCTACACGTGCCCCAAATGGGACGTTTTTTGATATGTTTAGACCGTGTTTCCAGCCTCGCTGAGTTGGACCTCTCAGTTTCTCATTAGGAATCGAGCTTCATAAGAAAAGGTCATCAGGATGCTACTTGCCCCCTTCTTCTAAAGATTTGAGATGAGAGTCACATACCATAACACTAACCATTTTAAAGTGGACAGTTCAATGGCCTTTAGAACACTCACAGTGTTGGACAACCATGACCTCTATCTAGTTCTAGAACCTTCTCATCCCCCCCCAAGGGAAACTCTGCACTCATTAGCAATCACCCCTCCCCTTTCCCCCTGCCCCAGCCCCAGACAACCACAAATCCACTTTCTGTCTCTGTGGATTTGCCTGTTCTGGACGTTTCCTATCAATGGAATCACACACTGTGTGTCCTCCTGTGTCTGCTTCTCTCACTGAGCATCGTGTGTTCAAGGTCCATCCAGGTTGTAGCCTGGGTCAGAGCTTCACTCATTTTCATGGCTGAGTCATATTCCACTGTGTGGATGGACCCCATGCTGTTTATTCATTCTTCCATTGATGGGTATTTGGGTTATTTCCACCTTTTGGTTATTATGGGTGGTGCTGCTATGAACATACATGTACATGTATTTGTTTCAACACCGGTTGTTAAGTGTTTGGGGTAAGGAGTGAAATTCCTGGGTCATGTGGTAATTCTATATCTAACTTATTGAGGGACTTTCCTATTTGCCTCTCTTCATAAAGTCTCATAAAAGATGAGAAAATCCAGGAGAAAACCGTCCAAGCTAGCATAGTAAAGGCAACCACGTGCATAGGGAGAGAGGTCACTTCTGATTGTCACAGTTGGGGAGGGGGGCTACCAGCATGTGGTGGGTGGAGACCAGAGATTCTGCTCCACAGCCCACAGGGCACAGGACGCCCCATAGCAGAGAATCATCCAGCCCCAAATGTCAATAGGCGGAGGCTGAGAAACACTGACTTAGCATGAGAGACTTAATATCCACCTATTGACTGATTTATCAACCTATCTTCTATCTATCATCTATCTGTTATCTATCTATATATCTTTACCTACCTTTCCATCTTTCCATTATCTATCTATCTATCTCTCTCTCTGTCTATCATCCATCATCTATTTGTCTATCATCTGTCTATCTATTGATCAATCATCTGTCTATTATCTATCATCGATCTAGCTATTTATCAATCGATCTGTCATCTATCTACCTATTATCTATCATTTGTCTATCATCTATCTATTATCTACCTATTATCTATCTATCCAGCTATTTATCTGTCATCTATCTATCGACTGATCAATCATCTATCTGTCATCTATCTATTATCTGTCTATCATCTATCTCTCTATTGCAGTGGTTCACAACGGAGGATGATTCTGCCCCTCAGAAGACACTTGGCAAAGACTGGAGACCTCTTTGTTTGGGTGTCACAACTGGGTAGGGAGATGTTCCTGGCCTCTTGTGGGTGGACACCAGGGACCCTCTCAGCATCCTGCAGTGCCCAGGATGTCCAGTCCCGAATGTTCCCCTGGAGCGGAGCCTGAGAACCCCTGATTTAGCAGATGAGGAATCTATCCTGTGTGCCCAGCATTTCATACAGGGCCTGGCACACAGTAGGTCGTCAGTAAAATGTGTTGAATGAACAAGTAAATAATCAATGAAGGAACGAGAACCATGCAAAGGTGGCTTGGCTTTTCTTGACACTCACAGTCCCCAGTAAGTTGTAACAGAGCTTCTGCAGAAAGCAAACCTTCACCCAGGATACAGACAGAGGCAAGAGATTGTTTACAGACCAGAGGTGTGTTTTAAAGGCATTCTGGGGTCTTCCGAGCTCTCTTCCCACCACTCTGTACACATTAGGATCAGGGCATCAACACCCCAAGTAGGGTGGTGCCTCACACCCCACCTTCCCCTCTGACCTGGCCGTTTTCCATGTCCCTGAGAGATGCAAGATCTCCTGACACGTTTGCTCTTGTACCTGTAAAGGAACAGCACCCTCTTATCCCCTCTCGTGTTTTTCAGTTGACATCTAAGATATTTTTGTCTTATGTTTACTCGTTGCCAAAAAACACAGTTTCTGGCACTTTTGAAATGTTGGTATTTTTCGATACATTTTCCCACTAAAAGGAACCAGAGCTTCTTGGAGACATGGAATATATACATATGTATGAGATATATATATACACACAGATATATTTATATAGTTCTTATATATATACATATATATGTACACACAAACACATGCATATACGTGAGATACACACACACGTATGTATCCACCATGGCAGAATGTCCCTTACTAAATCTAAGTAATGACTCCACAGACGTCTTTTTCAGAATTCTTTCACCTTTTTTGTACACTTGGCTGTTTTTTTCCCCATAATAAAAACTTAAAGTTACAAAGAACCACAGACAATTCTGACGTTCGTCTTGACTGACTCCCAGAGCACACCCGTCAGAACCCATGCTGACGCACCCCGTCACGGGCTAGACGGCCCCAAAGCCGAGGGGTAAAGTCCAGAGTCCGGTGTGTTGGTGGTGGGGTCTCAGCTGGGTCAGCCAATACCTGGGCGCCTGGGGCCCCTCTTGTCTAAGGACTCTGCCTTGACTCTCACTTACATCCTCCTCGCTGCAGTTAATGTCACAACTATTTTTAAAATTTAATTTAATTTCCCTGCCTATCCTCAGAGGAGCAGGAAACAGCTGGTCCCATTGAGTTCTCTGGCCCCAAGCCTGGAGCACTGTTATTAAATTTCCCTTCAGCTGGTGCTGGGCATTTTTCAGGCTGCCGCATGCAAATCGCACCGATTGGTATGCAAAATCGCCCGCCCCTCCCCCCGCTCCCCCTGTCCCCTGCCACGTCTGACACACCTGGACAGAGGCCTGGGGGCCGAGACCCAGCCTCCCCTCCCCTCCCCTCCAGGCTCCTGTCTCCGAAGAGGCGTTATTAGTCTCTGACGGGGACCACAATGCTCATCGTTCCAGGTGAGGGCAAGTTGAAAGGCAGCCCACCGTGCTCGGAGGTGGTGAGATTAAAAACACCGCCTAGGGCTTTCCTGGTGGCGCAGTGGTTGAGAGTCCGCCTGCCGATGCAGGGGACACGGGCTCGTGCCCCGGTCCGGGAAGATCCCACATGCCGCGGAGCGGCTGGGCCCGTGAGCCATGGCCGCTGAGCCTGCGCGTCCAGAGCCTGTGCTCCGCAACGGGAGAGGCCACAACAGTGAGAGGCCCGCGTACCGCAAAAAAAAAAAAAAAAAAAAACCACCGCCTAAAAGAAAAAAAAAAAAAATCAAAACGCGGCACCAGAATTACTTTCTCAGTGGTGGGCTTTTCATAGAACTTCTCTCGCAGGGAAGACCTTCATAAGTTTGCTACTAAAACGCTGGTGGTGAGAGACACCTGCCCACCTCACAGGTACAACCTGACCCAGGAAGAGAAAATAACGACATGCTTTTAAAAGCGAGAATCAAGTTAAACCGGGGGGGGGGCGGGGGCGGGGAGCAAGGGGGGCGGGGGTCATCTTAAAAAGCAGAGAAGTGGTGAATGTTATACATTTGCCTGTGAAAACTAGAATAAAACTCGGTCGGAGGAGCAATGGCAGCCCTTCCTTAATCTGTCTTTTGTCTTGTTTATGGTAAGAGACAGTAACAGCGTCAGACACGGTGGGGCTGGATGGGGGGTGGAGGGAGGAAAACTCAGACGTGGGCTCAGGAAGGCGGCTGAAGCCCACGACCTCAGGACGAGGACCAAGGTGTGGCAATGCCACCTTGAGATGGAACGTGCCCGCCACAGATGCCGCCCTAGAAAATCCACCTGTGTGCATCTCAGCTACTACAAAGAGTCACACAAGAGCTTTGAAAACCCTGAAAATTTTCCGTTAGAGCTTCCTTAGTGATAATGCCTTTAGGACACTTGGTCGTGGTTCCGACTAAGGGGCGTCCCACCCCATCCTGGGGATGCCTGCTGCACTAACGTGTCCCCAACTGGGACACAGTCTACAGGGCACCTCTCTTCCCTTAATCAACCCCATTGTCCAAACAACCACACGGAAGGAATGGACTGGGTAAAGAGACCCCTGCACCGCACCCGACCAAGCTTTCTGAAGCAACAATCTGGGTGAGACCTTTCTGTCATCAGAACAATTTCACCCTTCCCCACTGCTGTCTCGGAAAAACATCATGTGTGAATCTGCCTCGCCGGAACCGATGCAGAACATCTCCTGGTTGTAGAGATTCCACGACTGTCCGCTAGTTCTAAAAACGCTGAGAAACAAACATTTGTGGAGTGTGAAACTCAAACACCAGCCATCTCTT
This sequence comes from Pseudorca crassidens, assembly GCF_039906515.1. Classification (NCBI taxonomy): domain Eukaryota; kingdom Metazoa; phylum Chordata; class Mammalia; order Artiodactyla; family Delphinidae; genus Pseudorca; species Pseudorca crassidens. The sequence continues at coordinate 719,881 of NC_090318.1, read as the reverse complement.
TCCTTCTCCGATCTTAGCGTGGGGAACCGTGGATGTTCCTAAAAGCAACAGCCTTCTTTTCTGTTGTTGTTGTTTTAAGGGAACGCTCTATGTTGATGGCTTCCCCCGTCCCCATTCAATTCATTAAACTTCTGACACTTGAAAATATTTGTGGATCGTCCTCGTGAGCTCAAAGCACGCGCCTCGTTCGCCCTGATGACTGGGGCGTCCGGGAGAGGTTTGCAAGAGGTGCCCGCGTGCAGGTAGCCACTTATCCATTCCGGGAAGAGGTCTCTCCATCGGCGAGCCGGTCCTCCACGCTACAAAATGGACCTTTGGAATCTCTCTCCCTGCCACCCCTCCTGCACGTGAATTTCCTCTTCCCCAATCGTTTTCCTCCTTCCCCTCCGCCTTTCATGTTCTGCTTCTTTAATAAGAAGACCAGGCGTTGCCCTAGGAGCTGGGGTCGGCTGTAGGCAAACCTGTTATCCATCATGCTAATTCCCAGGCTCTGGCCTGTGCCAGATGGACAATATTCCATTGTTGAAAGGGCTTTCTCCGTCTCCTCTGCAGATATTAGACAAAAGTCAGGATTATTAAAGCATGTGTGTACCACACGGAACCAGCTCCCGGAGTCCGGGATGCACATGTGCCCTGCGGGGCCAAAGGATCCACAGATGTTAGGAAGAGACGCAGAGAGGAGACACTACTGGCCATGACAGTGAAGCCCTCATCCCCTCTCCCCTCTGCACACCCAGCCCCGCCAGCGCCACGCCAGGTACAGGACCTGTCCCTTCCCCAATGAAGACACGGTGGACTCGCCTACCTTGCCAGGCGACACCAGCCCCACCGTGGACTTGGATCACGTTCTCTTTGCTGTTTTTTGATGCATGAAGCCGTCAGATAAGGAGGTGTTCAAACACGCCCCACCGGGCAAGTCAGGTCCGAGAGATGGATTAGAGAGAAAACAAAAGCTTACCCTCCACCCCGAACCTCACACGTCTAGCTCCCCTCCACACGTGGCTCAGGGTTGGGCCTCCATGCAGACGTGGCCCCGGGAAGGCAGCCACGGTTTGGTGAGTGACCCCTGATCAAAGATCCAGCCGTTTTCCCCGTAAACACGCAGACGATGTTTTCCATAAGCGGGCTTGGGTATTCCTAGGTGCGTTCACCTCCTTTGCAGAAATGCCAGCTTCAGAGGGAAAGGAAGCCTTGTCTGCAGCTGGGGGTCACCAACACGGGAAGGGGGCTCCGTGGCAGGCACTGGCCTCCTGCTGGAATTAACTGTGGGCAGAGCTGCCTGTAGACAGGGATGCCCACACGCTGCTTCCCAGGAGTCCTGCATCTTGTCGACACCACCCAGGCCTCACCCCGGGTGACGACGAGACCCCGCAGGTGCCCTCAGATTCCGGAGCTGAGTGAGGACCAAGACAGTGAGGCCTGGGGCTGGGATTGGCCTCCAATGGGAATGCGTGTGTTCTTATTCGATGAATAGCTCTATTGAGACATAATCCACACACCCATGTGGAGTGGACATTTGGTTCGTTCCTAGCACATCCACAATGTTGTGTAACCGCCACCTCTATCTGGTTGCAGAACCTTCTCATCCCCCAAAGGAGACCCCGTCCCCATGAGCCATCACTCACCATCCCCCTCCCCAGACCCTGGCACCACGAACCCACTTTCTGTCTCTATGGACACTGTGTGTCCTTCTGTGTCTGGCTTCTCTCACTGAGCATTGTGTGTTCAAGGTCCATCCACGTGGTAGCCTGTGTCAGAGCTTCACTTCTTTTCATGGCTGAGTCATATTCCACTGTGTGCATGGACCCCATGCTGTTTATCCATCCACCCACCCATCCATCCACCCACCCATCCATCCATCCACCCATCCATCCATCCATCCATCCACCCACCCATCCATCCACCCACCCATCCATCCATCCATCCATGGACACTTGGGTTCCTTCCATTTTTTGCCCCTTGTCAATCATGCTGTTATAAACATCCATCTACAAGTATTTGTTTGAGTTCCTGTTTTCCATTCTTTTGGGGTATCCATGTACGAATGGAATTCTGGGGCATACAGCAACTCTATGTTTAAACTTCTGAGGCTCCCTTACCTTTTTAACTCACTTTTTTGTGTTCGTTCGTTTTGACTTCCTTATTGGTTCATGTACCAATTTTCTGACTACAGATGGATACATTATCATGGGGTCCTCAGCTTCCCAAAGAGACACAGTTATTAGTGATAGCTGTGTGCCCACATCATTGAGAAATACAGAGGCAAATGGTCCCAGAAATGATAGAGTTTGAGGTAGACAGGGGCCTCCTAGTTTTTGTTATAAAATGCATAGTATATGATACGAAAGTTACACGAGTCAATCGTACGAGTTCTCATCACAAGGAAAAAATTTTTCTGTTTCTCTAATTTTGTATCTATATCAGATGATGGAAGGCCATTAAAGTCAGTTCATGATGTATGTGAGTCAGATCACTACGCTGAACACAAATTTATACAGTGCTGGGTCTTAATAAAAATGAAACTGTAAGAAAAAATGCATGGCATTTGGACTATTACTGAGCAATGAAGGTAACGTAACTGTTGGCACAAATGAACTTATTTACAAAACAGAAATAGAGTCATGAAGGTAGAAAACAAACTTATGGTTACCAAGGGGATAAGGGAGGGAGAGATAAATGGGGAGACTGGGACTGACATATATACACTACTATGTGTAAAATAGATCACTAGTAAGAACCTGCTCTATAGCACAGGGAGCTCTACTCGATACTCTGTAATGACCTATATGGGAAAAGAATCTAAAAAAGAGTGGATATATATATATATATATATATATATATATATATATATATATATATATATATATATATAAAACGGAATCACTTTGCTGTACAGCAGAAGTTAACACAACACTGCAAACCAACTGTACTCCAATACAAATTTTAAAACAACAGCAACAACAAAAAGTAAACGAGGTCATACCTTATGGTACGCGAACTTACGGGATTAGCTTTCTTTACCCCTCAACGTAATTCTCTGGAGGTTTATCCAAATTGTACCAACAGTTACCAACATGTGATATTTGTCTTTCTGTGTCTGACGGACTTCGTTTACATAACAGTCCTGCGATGACAGAATTACAGAGACGGGGCCAGATTTGTGGCCGTCAGGGGCCCGGGAGGGGGCAGGAGGGAGATGGGTGTGGTTATGGAAAAGGCAACGGAGCAATCCTGGTGGCGATGGATGGTCCGTGTGTCCACTGCGGGGGTGGATGCACAGATCTGCACGTGGGATTTGATGGGACATTATACTCTAAAAATGGAGTTGAAAAGGACCAAAAATTGTCAATATTGTATGGAGTCTGGCAGTGTTGACACTACCCTTGAAATAAATCTCTGCACCCACGATGCAGGGTGAGTTACCAGGAGACTTGGAGGTACTGTTTGTTCATTTATTCTGAAAATATTTCTGTATGGGCCAGGCACTGTTCTGTGCATCGGAAAGGTAGCGGTGAATGAGGCAGACAAAAACCCCATCTCCTTGTAGGGTTTCCCTTCTCATTGGAGGAACAGGCAAATAGATTGCGCTAATACATGGCGCATCAGGTGGCCAGATACACTAAGACAGGGGATGGAGTAGAAAGCGCCCAGCAGGGTGGTCTCCTTATTAAAGAGCTAGGCCAGGAGAGTGTCCTTGAAGAGGTGACACTGAGCGATGACCAGAGGGCGAGTCAGAAGGGAGCCATGTGGGATGTCTGGGGAAAAGCATTCTAGGCAGAAGGAACAGCCAGTGCAAAGGCCCCAGGGCAGCAGGGGTGTGTCTGGCACATTCAAGGGACAGAGAGGGAGCAGGTGTGATGGGCGGAAGGGAGACGGGTATTTCAGGTGATGGGGAACAGGGGCTGAAAATACCAAGGACAGTTTTAACCCTCCAGATTTCATGTGCTTTTGTACTCAAGTGCTGTTCCGATGGCCAGAATTCATTCCTGTTTGCACTTGATTCCACAGGATGTTTTGGTTTGCTAAAAGAAAAATAAACAGACCCAGCAAAATTCTTCTCCACCCCCAAAGTTGACCCCAGCTCTTTCTTATCGGTGAAGTTACCTCTGTCTGGAGATGACCAGGTGAAACCTCACTTTCAGCCGTTGATTCCTTATTTAAAGAATTAAGTGATCAACTAAGTTTCAAAGGCTGACTTTTTCCATCATTTTTAAAATTACTAGACCTAATTTTGTAGGTTTTCAGAAAAATTGGGCAGCCATTACAGGGAATTCCCATATAACCTCTCTCCCCACTCCTCCGGTTTCCCCTGTTATGACCATCCTACACTGGGTGGTACGCCTGCTACAATGGATAAATCAAGATTGCTACACTATTATTAACTGAAGTGCACCGTTTCCATGAGGGATCACCTTTGGTGTTGTACATTCTATGCGTTTGGATAAATGTATGATGACATGTACCCATCATTACAGGATCATACAAAGTAGTCTCACTGCCCTAAAACCCCCCCGCACTCTACCTATTCATCCCTCTCTCCCTCCTCCCCTCCAACCCTTGACTCCGTTGATTCTTTTTCTCCTTAGCCTGTGCCTCTGTTCTTTTGTATATGATCTTTTTATAATGAATACATTAATCGTAGTGAACTTAGGGTAAAACCTCCCATATTTCTGTGCAGCCCGGGCAATAACATGCATTCGATTAAACTGGTCACAAACACCTAGGAGAAAAGTGTTGAATCCATAGGCTTTCCAGATCACCAAAGATGGCAGGGTGGACGTCCTCTCTGCTTCTGTAGGGGGACCAAATCCTGCATGAATATGGCCTCATGTTCTAGATCTGTAGCTCCAGATACTGGCCCCAAGACTGTTGTCAGCAAACCATAGAGAAATAAAAAGAGACCCGTCCTTCAGCAAGTACAATGTCACTTGGCTTTATTACATCCCAAGGGCGATGCTCTATGCTGTTTGGGGTATGAAAAGGATTTTATCTTGTGGGATGATGGTGGTTATACATGGATGTGTGTTTTCCTACCCTCTGATGGGGAAATAAGACCTCACAATCCCACCTCAGTTACTTACAACATTTTTTTTTTAAGTTTACATCTAGGTGCCCATGTGTGTCTATTCAGGATGACAAGGGTCACAGCGGGAAAGGGGACTTATTTGTGGCAGAACCATGGCAACGGGATGGAAAATGGAACCAAACTGGGAAAGTCCCTGCAGGTTGGAGGTTGTAGAACACTTGAGAATGGTTTTTAGTACATGCAAAAAAAGGAAGAGGTTGAAAATATGATCTGAATAACGTTCATTCACCTCGGATTACAGAAAACATATGCGGCGGTGCAGGGAAGGATTCTAGGGCCCCGCTGCAGCTCTCCCAAGACTTGTCATAAATCACAGCCACACTGAGATAAGCTCAGTGGCCAGAAAGCCAGGTCCGGTGACACGCTTCCACCCAGGGTATCAACTGCTCTCAGTTGGCGATGGTTGCACGCACGCGAGTCTGGTTCCTGGGCAATGATAAAGTGTGAACCTACTCCCTCCCACCCCAGCAGGGGCAGCAGAAAACATGTGATACCACTTAGGTCGGCATGAAAGCAATCTGCTCTCATATCAGATGCTTTGTGCAAAGAATGTCAGGGCGCCGGAGGTCACGGGCAGGCAGGCTTTTAAAAAAGCTGGAGGTGGGGCATGCAGGAGGCCTCACCCCCAAGTCTCCATGGCCTGTTATTTTTCTAATAACAGGTCACGGCTGAAAAGGCATCTCAGAAGATGTAGAAATGTCCCTTGACACACACGGGAGATGGTCCAGGCTTTCAGATTTCAAAAAAAAAATCAAAAAGGAAAAGAAGAAGAAGAACTCCTTGGGGGTCTGCCAGCGGCTTGGCTATTCTGTGCCCCCGAGCTGTTTCCTTGATGGTTTGGGGTCCTCAGGACTGTTTTTCAGAAATGTCCCAGCCCCCACCAGCCCCCAAGGAGGAGCCAGGCTGAGGGGCCGCCTGGAGGGGAGAAGTACTGGTGCCACTTTGGTGGGAGCTGGGTCACCTGCCCGGGGCCATGCCCTCTTGCCAACTTCGGGGTCCCGGCAGCCCAAAGACAGACAGAAGCAGGCAGCAGGAAACTCGCAGCTTCTGGAGGGTGTAGGCACATCCGCTGTCACCCACACCAGATGCACTGTATTAAAGAACATAATAACATACCAGCGAAAAACCTAATAAAGGTACATTGGTCTCCTCTCCTGCAAACAAGGCTGATGTCATAGAAGCTACTTCTTGTATTTATAGCCTTGTAATTCTCGGTTATCGGATGGTATCCCGTCTGTCTGACGGTGATGGTTTGCATAATGCACTGTTTGTGACAAATATGGGGAAAGAAGAGCTGCCACAGAAAGGAAGACAGATGGGCCCATCCGTTACAGATACAGTGACACTCCTGCCCCGGCAGGGCTCCTGGGAATCCGCCGCAGAGACAGGAAAATGGGTAGTCGGAATCAAACTCGAAAAAAAACCACAAAAACCAACCACCTTACAGGGAACAAAATAAATTGTTTAGAAGCGAACAGAGCAATAGATATTGAGGGGGGAGCATATAAATCAAAATTCAAAAGAGATTAACCCCCCAAAAAGGGACTCTCCTTGCCGTACGTGGAGGAGGGCAAGGGATACAGGCAGGGGAGGGGGAGGGGTGGAGTACAGACGAACGAATGGTGCACGAGGTAGCTTGCTCCAGGCGGCCTCTTCACCCCCAACTCCTCCACTCCCCTGGGTCACCCAGCCGTCCACCCACTTGTTCACTTCGCCATCATGCACTCAATGGCTGTTTCTGAATGTGCATCTGAATCCCAGCATGTAGCCAGCTGCCCATCAAAGAAGGAAACACAGGGCGACATGGCTTCTTATCGCGGGAGGAGATGCTTCGTACCTGCAGGAGAGAGTCGAGCCCGCAGAGGGGTCCATCCACAAATAGTTTGAGTATGTTCTGGGTCTGACATCCTCGGGGTGAGGGCGCGTCCACAAGACACGCACGCTTGCCCTCTTGGAACCCGCAGCCCGAGGGGCAGGGGTGGGAGGGACGATCAGGAACGTCCTAGGGAGGTGGACAAGCGCACAGTAAGTGGGAGAAGTGACGGAAATGAAGACAAGGCAGGGGAACCAGGCCTGACCTGGGGGGTCCGAGAGGGCTCCCTGACAGTGTGCCCCGTGGCTCAGCTCATGGACACGGATGCGCTCAGGACCAAGGTTGTGGGTCTTGGTCAAACAAGAAGTGGGTTGTGAGTTTAGATGGTCCTGGGAAAATGGTGGGATATTTGGGGTTCTGAATGGGTGTTTGCTCACTGGGTCATTCATTCATCCACTGACTCATCCATTCATTCATTTCCAAGCTGTACAGAGGGATTCCTGTGTGCCAGACATGTGGACCAGATGAGGTCCCCACCCCTGTAGCTCACAGTTGAGCAGGAGAGATGCCGAGGGCATCCCATGGCTCCAGGACGTGGAAAGTGCTGCCCCAGAGGTGGGCACAGTCCCTGGGGAAGGAGAGGAGTTGCACACCCAGATGGACGATGGCCAAGGCTCAGCTCAGGTGAGGATGTGCACAGACTCATGAAGAACAAGAAGCCAGAGTCGGCCGAGGGGATATGCCAGGAGCCCTGGGGCAGGGACCACAGGGAGGGCCTTCTGAGGAGACTCAAACGTGCTGGTGTCACACCAGAGAGTTAGGGGATGGCAGATGCTGGAGAAGTTTAAGTGGAGGGTCCCATGACCACATCTGCGCCATAAAAAATATTTCCTCGGGGTCTTCTTGAGCACAGATGGAAAGGGGGGCGGGTGACAAGGCAGGACACATGGGGACAGAGGATGAGACAGGAGGAGACAAGATGACTTTGTGAGGGGAAGGGAGAAACATGTCTCAGAAAACAACAAGCATTAATTTTGAACATCAACAATAAAGACACTCGTGGTCTATTCTGCTTCGATCAAAATATATTAAAAATGCTCCAAATAGGGAAGGGCACAACATCTTCAAAGGAAACTCATCAATGGGCTAGCCTCTCAGCAGAGGACACCTGTACAACATGTTGCTTCCCATTAGTTATACCAGAACATTCAGGGGAATCCAAGAATCACGGGCAATTTCTTGACCGGGATGTCGGTTCTTGGAAGGAGGAAGCAGATGGAGGAAACACACAGAAGTTTGGCCATAGCTGTATCTCTCTCCCTGACAGAAGGAAAACACCTGGGGCTTTTGGAGGCAGTTCTGGGTTCCCTGGAGCTGGCTTCCCTAGGAGGTGCCCCTAATACCTGGCTTGGGACCCTCCGTGGATTTTAACATCAAGGCAAAGATTGCGGCAAAGGTGGTGTTGCCTTCTGAGTGGGCTGCTATAGCCAAAAACCACACACTGGGGGGCTTAAACAACAGACATTTATTTCTCCCAGTTCTAGAAGCTGGCAGTCTGAGATCCCGGCGAGGGCAGATTTAGTGTCTGGTGAGGACTCTTGTCCTGGTTCATGGACAGTCATCTTGCTATATCTTCACACGGAAAAAGGGGTGCTGTCTGGGGTCTTTTATAAGGACACCAATTTCACCATGGGAGCTCCACCCTTATGACCTCATCACCTCCCAAAGCCCCCGCCTCCTAACACCATCCCATGGAAGGTTAGGTTTCAACATATGGATTTGGGGGACACAAGCATTCAGCCCATAGCAGGAAGTGAACGAGTTAGAAATGCCGCACTGAGGAGAAAGTTGATGTCATCTTCGGCATGGGATGGGTTACAGCACAATTACCTGTCCAAGATCAGGGAAGCAGGTACATCCCATCACCCCTGCATGCTTGATCATTTATGCAGCCATTGAACAAATATTTATTGAGCTCTCCTTTCTCCTTGCTAGAAAACTATACCTCCTTTAAAATTATGTCATAGAAGTAAATGCAAAATCTGTGAAGATGTCAATCACGTTTTGTTGCGTAAGTTAAGTAAGATAGATTAGATAATAGATGGTAGAGATAGATACATAAAAATTAGATAGATGTGGGACTTCCCTGGTGGCGCAGTGGTTGAGAATCTGCCTGCCAATACAGGGGACACGGGTTCGAGCCCTGGTCTGGGAGGATCCCACATGCCACGGAGCAACTGGGCCTGTGAGCCACAACTACTGAGCCTGCGTGTCCGGAGCCTGTGCTCCGCATCAAGAGAGGCCGCCACGGTGAGAGGCCAGCGCACCGCGATGAAGGGTGGCCCCCGCTCGCCACAACTAGAGAAAGCCCTCACACAGAAACGAAGACCCAACACAGCCAAAAAGAAATAAATTAATTAATTAAAAAAATAGATAGATGAAAAAGACGCCGTGATAGATGAATAGAGAAATAGATATAAATATAGATAGACAATAGTTAGATGAATAGATAGAGAATGGATGGTATAGATAGATTGATTGATAATACATAGATGATAGATAATAGATTGATAGATTGATAATATAGATAGGTAATAGATGAAAAGATGACATGATAGATGGATAGATACAGCTATAGACATAGATAGAGACAGAAATAGGGGTTGACTGATACATCTAGATAGATAATACAGAAAGAAATAGTAATAGATAGATGGATAAATACATAGTTTAGATAGATAGATGACAGATAGGTAGGTAGATAGATGATAGATAGATAGGTAGGTAGATAGCTGATAGATGGATAGATAGATGATAGATAGACGACAGATAACAGAGAGAGAGACATACACACCCACACACAGGAACTCCAAGGGTCTCACAGAATTCTCCCCTCCCTGGAAACCAAGGGGTAGAGTTAGAAAATGGATATTCTGTCTGCTCCAGGCCTTCTGGAATTCTTGTAAACCTGACCACAATTTAAGTGTCACAGGGAAATGTGCTATTTGAGCAAGCCCTGGAATTTGAGCGGGCAGCTGGGAAGCCACAGACCAGGAGCAGCACTGCCGTTTTCCATACCGTCCATACTCACGTTTCCTCAAGCGCAGCAGAAATCTACAGCTTAGAATCTCAGCAGAGGCTTTAATTGAAGGTCTCTGCTTTTGCAGAGCAAGCCAGAGTTACACATTAGAGCAGGGAGACAACTCGGGGGACTTCTGGGCAGGGGCAGCGGAAGTTGTCATTGGACTTGGAAAGAGAAGATATCTTCGTGCCAATATATAAAGATTTAAAAGTTTGCTAGAAAAAGCACTGACAGGATTTGGACATGTGTCCACCTTACGTCTGGTGATCTGCCGTGTGATGTTCTGTAAAATCTGATCTGAACACCCTCTCTCTCTCTCCTTCAATTCAAAACCACCTTTTGAAGGGAACTGAATTTCTGTACAAATAAAACAACACACATCTGACCAACAGTTCCTACAGGAACAGGGACTGACATCCTCACACACGAGAAGTCCACAGGTGGTGGCCTCAGCTGGATGGTGTGAGAGACCCAAGTCCTTCCACCTTGTCACCTCAAGGTTGCAAGGTGGCTGCAGCTCATCCAGACGTCACAGCCACGTGCAAAGGCAGGAAGTGTGTAGGTGCAGAGAGGCAAAGCGAATGGATACTAATGATTTGCTTTGACAGGTGTAGCACACCGCCTGCCCACCACGCCCACAAACATCTTGAAAAAATTTCCTGGTACTTCCTCAATTCACGGCAAAGGCTTTAATTGAAGGGCTAGTGAAACATGGTGGGTTGAACACACGGCTTATTACTTCTGCTTCTCAACATGCTATGGAGAGTAAGGCAAATGGCAGGCTGGGTTCTGCTCCCTCTTCTTCAGCCTTTCTCCCCAGCTTCAGGGTGGACACAGGGCTTGGGGGAGAAAAGAGAGTGGAGGGGCAAGCAGCCGCTTCCTTGGCTGCATGCTGCTGGGGGACAGGGCTGGCTTCACCCCCTCCCCATCTGGTTGATATTTAAGACTGAGGCATGTTTTGTGGCATTTTCGGAAGCTCTTTGGGTCTCCCAGGCCAGACCCCTCTGAGTCTTAGAACCATCCCCAACTTCCCCTCACCTCTAAAACAGAACGTGGCGGAGAACCCATCCCCCGGGGAACCCCATGACTTTTTGTGCCCGAAAATAAGAATTTTAAAAGCTGACATGTTTGTTTCTTTAATACAGGGTGTAACTTAATTAATTAATTCTAACATTCAGAATATAAAATAGATTGGCAGTCCTTGAAAATACACCAATTGATTTTTTTTCCTTTTTACACAATGCGGTGCATAATTTATCCCTATTATTAATTTATGGAGCGCCTCTCTTTGGAGAAGCTCATAATACCTCTCCAACTTTGGTGTCTTATTAAACATTCATAATTGCCCTCGGAGGAAGGGAAGAGGCAAATATTATTATATTATCAAACAGTTTCCCCATAAAAATCCATAATTGGAATAAAAAGCAATTTCAAGGAGCAAAGGAATGCCCGTGAAAGGTAACACCAAGATCATTTAATGATATGCTTTTCCGATATTCAGCACAACTGAGCTGCAAAATTAATCTTGTCCAGGCTGTGGACCAAGCTGCTAACTACTGGGTGGTCACAGGGGCACAGCTCCCCGCGGGGGCTGCGGATGAAGAGGAGACCACTTCCTGCTGCATCACACTGGATTTCGAAAGGTCAGAGGGCACAAGGGAGAGAAATTTCCCTCTGCCTCCCTCTTATAAGGACCTGGTGACTGCATTTAGGGCTAACCCGGATAAAACAGAAGAATCTCTCCATCGCTTAATCACATCTGCAAAGTCCCCTTTCCCATGTAAGGTAACATGTCCCAGGTTCTAGGGCTCTGGACGCGGACGCCTCTGGGGAACAAGACTGTGGCTCCAGGACCAGCCAGGGGGGCTATTGACGGAACACCTATGACACGTGAGACTCACCTGGCGACAACGGAGAGCCCTGGAAATGGTCTGAGCAGGGGAGAGGGTTCGTCTTTGCGGATCGTCCACTTTGCTTTGTCTCCCCATCAGTGGGGATGTGGACTTGAGGGAGGGGAGGATGAGCGGACGTCCACTACTAAGTCCACCCGTGAGCACTGGGTGGCCTGTGGGCAGCCGTGGCCGTGGAGAGAGACAGATGCATCTGGGTGACATTCAGGTGACAATCAGCAGGTGGGCAAGTGGGGGATGAGTCAGGAAGGACATCCAGGTGCCCCCTGCACTGGGCGGCAGCAGTGCTGTGCCTGTGCTGGGAAACCAACCAGGGCCAGCAGTAAGGTGGCCTTGGGACCATGCTGACCCTGGTGGAGGTGGACGCACCTGTCAGGACACAACTGTTAGGACTGAGTTTCACCCCACCTATTGCCTCTCTTCCTGACTCAGGGGACATTTGCACCATCACAGCACCCTCCACCCATGTTTCTGCATGTCCCTCGCCGTCCTCCATAACCAAGAACTCCTTGGTGTCAGTCCCACCTTGATCCCCAAACCCTAGCGTCCACGTGACTCTGGGTCAGACTTGGGACCCCTTCCTAGAAGCTCCTCCTTCTAGAAACACCTCCTTCTGGAGATTCCACTGGCCAGGAGGGTCCCAGCCTGGAGACGCTCTAGGAAAATGTGAAGGAGTCTAGAGGGATGGCACAGGGAGGGATGGCACAGGGAGGGATGGCACAGGGGAGGGATGGCACGGGGGAGGGATGGCACAGGGGAGGGATGGCACAGGGGAGGGATGCCCGCCGGTGAATTTCGGAGCCTCCCAGCCTCCACTCAAGGGTGCAGGACCACCAGCCTCTGACCAGTCCGCGTAGTGTGAGGTGTGTGTCTGTGTCTCTGTGAGTGTGTATAACGTGTGTGTAGTATGTATGTTGTGTGTCTGAGGGTCTGTGTTTCTATGTTGTGTTTCTGTGTGTGTGTCCATGTATCTCTGTGTATCTCGTGTGTCTGTGATTGTTGTGTGTCTGGGTGTGTGTATAATGTGTGGTCAGTATGTGTGTGTGTCTCTGTATGTCTATGTTGTGTCTGTGTGTGTTATGTGTGTTGTCTCTGTGTGTGTGTGTGTGTAGTGTGTGTGCATTCTATGACTCTGCCTCTGCGTCTGCATGTGTAGTGTGTTTTGTGTGCTTCGGTATGTATCGTGTGTGTCTGAGTGTGTGTGTATAATTTACAGCGTGTGTCTGTGTGTGTGTGTGTCTATGTCACATGTGTTGCCTGTGTGTGTCTCAGTGTGTGTGTATAATGTGGAGTGTGTGTGCGTACAATGTGTGTGTTCTGTGTCTGTGTGCCTGCATGTGTAGTGTGTGTCCGCGTGTCTATCTGTATCTGTTGTACCTGTGTGTTATGTGTGTATCAGTGTGTGTCGTCTGTGTGTATATAATGTGTGCCTGTGTGTTTGTGCCCACACATCTACCCCAGACAAGACCCCAGTACCTGCCCCGGTCCCCTAGGTGCGTCCCTTCGTGGACCTATCAACTGTCTCATGCACAGGACAGCCGTCACTTCGGGGACCAACACACGTGACCCCTTCCCATGTGACCCGGTAGCACAGACAAGGTCAAGTCCGGAGCCAAGACCGGAAACCAGCATCTCCCCGTGACGCAGGCCCAACCCCCACCCTCACTGGCACCTCCTGGACTGCCCGTTCCTTTTCCCAGAAGTCTCCTTTCTTCTGCCAGCGTCAGTGTTAACCTGTGATAACAGCCGCTCAGTAGGGTCCCTGAAAGGGCGCGTCTGCCTCTCCCTCGGGAATCCCTGCTGGGGCTGCGGCGTCGCAGCTGCCCACGCCGATGGGATGGAGGGAGCCTGGCGCTCACGCGGCCGTCCTCGCCTTGCTGTGCTTTTGTGCTGCGTTATCACATTAGACCCATCGACCGTCTTATGTCGCTGCGCGGGGAGGGCTGCAATCCCACTTTATGAAGCTATAATGGACTGGGCCAAGGGCTCCGATGCCATCCAGCAGACACTTGAGAACTAATCTGTGTCCAGACTCAATAGAGGATTTCGTCCGCCTCCCAGAGACCCCCGTTTCGGCGGGGCCGGAGCACGTGGCCGGCGAGGCTGCGGCAGAGGCCTGAGTGCTGGGCCCCATCCATCCTGCTGGCGCCGGCCCGGCTCACCAGCTCCGCTCCCGGGACGCTCCCGGGACGCTCCCGGGACGTGGGATTTGCAGCTGATTTCAATTTCATCCTGTTCCTCGGGTCAGATGGCTCCGGGCACACGGCAGAGAAATCAAGCACAATGCCAGCCTGCAAAAGGACGGCGTCTCCCAGCTTCTCTGAGTCCCCTTGCTCTGCCCAGCCAGGCGCTGGCTCCGGAAGGCTTCTGGGACCGGATTTGCACCCGGGGATCGCTATTCTTGCCGGGATTAAGAGGATTAAACACCATTAAACGACCGTCCTCCGACGCGGGGACGCACGCTTGCTCTCCTCCGAGCCTCCTTCGGCGGGGGCCCGGCCCTGCGAGGGACCAAGGGCCAACAAAGGGATCCGTTAGCATGACAAAGCGCACCCGATGTTTCCCCCAGAACAAATGGCGTCAAATTGGCCGGGCATTGTGGAAAACTGCATCGCTGGCCTCCCGTTCTTTTTTTTTTTTAAATTTTCCCATTCGGAGCTCAAGGTGTCATATTAATTATTTAAATCTTGGGGAGATTTCAGCAGCGTCCTCCGAGGCCCTGTTCCGTGCCAGAAGGCCTCGGATCCCGCGTTAGCTTTTCTTAATTAGAGCTGAACCGAGAACTTTGATCTCCATGAATAGAATAGCCAAAGAGGAAAACTTCCCGTGCGATTTATCCCGTACCTAGCTTCTGCCCGCGCTGTTTTTCCACTCTACCAGACTTTGATTTTCCTTGTTCCGGGGAACATGAGACACCCCGAGAACAGGAGGAATTTAAACAGCTTCAAAGGCCCGGCCGCGAGGATAGTTAAATGCCAAGCGCGGTGGCCACCGAGCTGCGTTTGAGCCGGGTGCCAGCCGGCTTTATTTATTTATTTTCGGAGGCGGGGCGGGGCAGGGCCGGGTTTGCGGGCGCCCACGCGGCTACTGATGTCAGCTATCACAGGTTTCACCGCCCGGACTGATCTCCGCTCATTAAGCAGCTTGTTTCCGCGAACGGCGGGCGCTGATGAAACAGAAGGCCCGAGTTCCTCTGCCAGATGTTCCTGGCGTGTTCCGGCTCAGCCACGCCTGAGACTGCAGCTTACATCCACGAGGGTCACCTCCGAGGGCTTGCCTTGTTAAACAATCTCAGCTCATTTACATTTTCCTGGCTGAAAAAGCACAGAACGACATGGAGGAAAAAATCAAAAAGTTAACCAAGGCTCGAGGAAGATGAAATCCATCAAACTTTCGTGACACTCGGGTCTGAGAACGCACCTTTCTTCCTGTCAGTCTCTGGGATGCGCAAATCAAAGGGACACAGGGATCCAAACTCGTATGCCTGGCCCCGAGAGCTCCAGCAAACCCGGCGTCCACAGTTTTCAGAACTGGCTTTGCCTCCCTGGACACACAGTCTTCATTAGTGACCCAGAGCCTCTCCTGACAGCAAGCCCCGCCGTCCACAGAAGGCTCCCTTTTGAACGGCTCGGTCCTGTGTCATCTCTGGCTCAGACACGGTTTACCAACTTGCAGAGAAGGGCAGATGGAAATTTCCTGAAATCAGAGCCACTGAAACATTGCCAACGACCACAGAGATACTGGGAGACCTGGGTCTGGGGTCTAAGTAACACCAAAACTGTCAGAGGCTTTTTTATTAAAAGTATGCATATTTTAGAGTGGATTTGCTGTCTGTGAAATAATTGGGGTTTACAGCTGTTAAGATAATTAGATTCTCTCCCTGTCAGACACTTACTCCTACTCCCCTGCCTGGATTTCCCAGAGGGCCAGATCATGACTTATTTATCCCTGCATCCCCATGGCCTCCCCCCCAATGCCTGGGGTGCAGGGACCCTTGGCACCTGCATCGGGATACCTTCTGAGACTCACCGTAAGATTCTGAGGCTCCACTCTTAAGCAGGCTGCAGCTGTGAGGGCTGAGAATTGCTTAGCGGTGGCCGTTATTCTAGCAAAGGTGCTCTCCAGTTCCAAGGCAAGGTGTCGCATAAAACACCTGATGTCCACCCACCAACAGCCCACACAGGTGGAATCCAAGCCTGACATCCACCTGTCCAGGTGGTCAGGCATTCTAAACTCTCTTGAGAAAATAATGCAACGCCCCTGAAATGGTTGTCAGTTAGGCGAGAGCCTCCAAAAAGCAAAGGGATAGATGCTGTAGTTGTTATTATTCAAAAGGAAGGGCAGACATCGGAGGTGCACCTGGCACCTCCCTCACTGCCCCTTCCCTGTGCCTGGGGACGAAACTTGTCCGTCTGTGCACACATGGACGAACGTCTGGGCTTCTGTCCTATTCCCATGACTCTCCCCACCTCCAGACCCCCTTTCAGGAGCCAAACTCCACATCACAATGTGCCCGTGTGTGCACAGCTCTTAGCCCCACCCTCCTGCTGGTGGGAGGGTGGGTGGCGTCTGAACTCCCTGAGGCTGTTCCCAGGCGGTGCGGGGGGCTGCTCGTGTGGGAATACAACTTTGATGTGAAAAGATTTAGACGTGGGGTTTCTGTGGACCAAATCCAGACCCTTGCCTGTTGTAAATAAAGTTTTATTGGAACTCAGCCAAGTCCACCCGTTTCCATACTGCCTGTGGCTGCTTTTCCGATATTGGCAGAGTTGCGTCATGGTGACCCGGGGCCTGTGATGCCCAAAACTGGAAATAGGTAGGATCTGGCCCTTCACAGAAGAAGCGGGCTGTCCTTTGAACTCGACAGCCAGCTCCTTCCTTCCCTGAAGCAGGGCATTTGAGAGAAAGAAACCCCCAGATCACTCCTGAGGGGACCAGGGCAGGGATACCCCAGGTTTTTTTAGAAGACAGCTCTCCTCTGTCTGCTGGCTGGGAGACCCCAGGGGAATGGCCTGACCCTGCTTGGTCTTCTGAAACCCCTCACCCCCTTCCAGAAACAAGGGACACGTCCTGAGCAGAAGCATCTCCAGGATCCATGGAGGATACGGGTTCATGGCTGATGTGACCCAAGGCGGGGAGGGGTACCCGGCTGAGACCCAAGCCTCCCAATGGGGCAACTATATTACTTTCGGGGAAAAAACGGAAAAGGCAGGCTCCCTGTTCCAAAAGGAGGGGGAAAGTTTTTCTCTTTCTTTCATGGGCCCTTTCTCTCCCTCTTGACCTGTGCTGGTGTTTCTGATGTGCTACCCAGTGGGGTTCTCGTGGGCATGGGCATACCCTCTAGGGAACTCGGGGTCTTGCAGGGTCCCTGGGTGTGTGGAACTGGTTGCCTTACGCCAACTCCAGGTCCCCGTTGGGTGGAGGTGGCAAGGGCTATGGAGCAGGGGGTGATGGGGGAGCCGGCAACCGACACCCCTTACCTGGGAGGCAGCCGGAGATGTCAGGAGGGGGACCACATGTGAGCTGAGGCACCACAGCCCCAGGGGCCTTCACTTACTACCATGAATGAGTGTGTCCCCCCTGCCGACAAATTCATGTGTGGAAACCCTGACCCCCAAGGTGGTGGTTGGGGGTCCTTATTCATAGGAGGTGGGGCTTTGGGAGAGATTAGCATTAGATGAGGTCATGAGGGTGTAGCCCCCATGATGGGATTGGCATCCTTCGAATAAGAGGCCTTCACGTTCCCTTGGCAACACTGTAAAGTTGTGGCTACAGGAAAGGATGTGTCTATTGACACACCCAGCTCTACCCAGCAGCCTACAGACTGCAGTGTTTGAAGCCACAGGCCAAACAACTGGTAAGACAGGAACACCATCCCACTCACAAAAAAATGGGGAAAAGAAAATGAGATGGCAAAAAAAAAAAAAGTCACAGATGAAGGAGCAGGGTAAAAACCTATGAGATCAAATAAATGAAGAGGAAATAGGCAATCTACCTGAAAAAGAATTCAGAGGAACGATAGTAAAGATGATCCAGAATCTTGGAAATACAATGAAGGCACGGATCGAGAAAATACAAGAAATGTCTAACAAAGATCTAGAAGAATAAAGAACAAACAAACAGAGATGAAAAACACAATAACTGAATTGAAAAATACAGTAGAAGGACTCAGTAGCAGAAGAATGAATAAGTGAGGTGCAAGGCAGAATGGTGGAAATATCTGCGGACGAGCAGCATAAAGAAAAAAGAATGAAAAGAAGACAGTCTCAGAGACCTCTGGGACAACACTAGACACACCAACATTCGAATTACAGGGGTCCCAGAAGAAGAAAAGAACAAGAAAGGGTCTGAGAAAATATTTGAAGAGATTATAGTGTAAAACATCCCCAACATGGGAAAGGAAATAGTCACCCAAGTCCAGGAATTGCAGAGAGTCCCATACAGGATAAACCCTGGGGGAAACACAACAAGACACATATTAATCAAACTAACAAAAATTAAATTCAAAGAAAAAATATTAAAAGTAGAAAGAGAAAAACAAAAAATAATACACAAAGGAATCCCCATAAGGTTATCAGCCTATTTGTCAGCAGAAACTCTGCAGGCCAGAAGGAAGTGGCAGGATATATTTAAAGTGATGAAAGTGAAAAACCTACAACCAAGATTACTCTACCCGGCAAGGATCTCATTCAGATTCGATGGAGAAATCAAAAGCTTTTCAGACAAGCAAAAGTTAAGAGGATTCAGCACCACCAAACCAGCTTTATAACAAATGCTAAAGAAATTTCTCTAGGTGGGAAACACAAGAGAAGAAGAAGACCTACAGAAACAAACCCAAAACAATTAAGAAAATGGTAATAGGAGCATACATATCGATAATAAGCTTGAATGTAAATGGATTAAATGCCCCAACCAAAAGACACAGATTGGCTGAATGGATAAAAAACAAGACCCATATATATGCTGTCTACAAGAGACCCACTTCAGACCTAGGGACACATACAGACTGAAAATGAAGGGATGGAAAAAGATATTCCATGCAAATGGAAATCAAAAGAAAGCTGGAGTAGCAATACTCGTATCAGATAAAATAGACTTTAAAATAAAGACTGATACAAGAGATAAGGAAGGACACTACATAATGATCAAGGGATCAATCCAAAAAGATATAACAATTATAAATATTTATGCACCCAACATAGGAACGCCTCAATACATAAGGGAAATGCTAACAGCCATGAAAGGGGAAATCAACAGTAACACAAGAGTAGTAGGGGATTTTAACAACCCACTTACACCAATGGACAGATCATCCAAATAGAAAATAAATAAGGAAACACAAGCTTTAAATGACACAGTAGACCAGATAGATTTAACTGATATTTATAGAACATTCCACCTGAAAGTGGCAGAATACACTTTCTTCTCAAGTGCATATGGAACATTCTCCAGGTTAGATCACATCTTGGGTCACAAATCAAACCTCAGAAAATTTAAGAAAATTAAAATCGTATCAAGCATCTTTTCTGACCACAACACTATGAGATTGGAAATCAATTACAGGAAAAAAAACTGTAAAAACCACAAATACATGGAGGCTAAGCAGTACACTACTAAATAACCAAAAGATCACTGAAGAAATCAAAGAAGAAACAAATGACAATGAAAACACAAAGACCCAAAACCTATGGGATGCAGCAAAAGCAGTTCTAAGAGGGAAGTTTATATCAATTCAATCTCACCTCAAGAAACAAGAAAAATCTCAAATAAACAATCTAACCCTACACCTAAAGCAACTAGAGAAAGAAGAACAAAGAAAACCCAAAGTCAGTAGAAGGAAGGAAATCATAAAGATCAGAGCAGAAATAAGTGAAATAGAAACAAAGAAAACAATAGCAAAGATCAATAAAACTAAAAGCTGTTTCTTTGAGAAGATAAACAAAATTGATAAACCATTAGCAAAACTCATCAAGAAAAACAGGGAGAGGATGCAAATCAGTAAAATTAGAAATGAAAAAGGAGAAATCACAACTGACACCACAGAAATACAGAGGATTATAAGAGATGACTACAAACAACTATATGCCAATAAAATGGACTACCACGAAGAAATGGACAAATTCTTGGAAAGATACAATTTTCTAAGACTGAACCAGGAAGAATTAGGAATTACAAACAGATGAATCACAAGTAATGAAATTGAAACTGTAATTAAAAATCTTCCAGCAAATAAAAGTCCAGGGCCAGATGGCTTTACAGGCTAATTCTATCAAATATTTAGAGAAGAGTTAACACCTATCCTTCCCAAACTCTTCCAAAAAATTGCAGAGGGAGGAACACTCCCAAATTCATTCTATGAAGCTACCATCACCCTGACACCAAAGCCAGAAAAAGATATCACAAAAAAAGAGAATTATAGACCAATATCACTGATGAACATAGATGCAAAAATCCTGAACAAAATACTAGCAAGCAGAATCCAACAGCACATCAAAAGGATCATACACCATGATCAAGTGGGGTTTATCCCAGGGATGCAAGGATTCTTCAATATATGCAAATCAATCAATGTGATGCACCATATCAACAAATTAAGGAATAAAAACCATATGATCATCTCAATAGATGCAGGAAAAGCTTTTGACAAAATTCAACACTGATTTATGATAAAAACTCTCCAGAAAATGGGCATAGAGGGAACCTACCTCAACATAATAAAGGCCATATATGACCAACCCACAGCAAGCATCATTCTCAATGGTGAAAAACTGAAAGCATTTCCTCTAAGATCAGGAACAAGACAAGGATGTCCACTCTTGCCACTCTTATTCACCATAGTTTTGGAAGTCCTAGCCACAGCAATCAGAAAAGAAAAGAAATAAAAGGAATACAAATTGGAAAAGAAGAAGTAAAACAGTCACTCTTTGCAGATGACATGATACTATACATAGAATCCTAAAGATGCCACCAGAAAACTACTAGAACTAATCAGTGAATTTGGTAAGGTTGCAGGATACAAAATTAATAAACAGAAATCTCTGGCATTTCTGTACACTAATGAAAAATCAGAAAGAGAAATTAAGGAAAAAATCCCATTTACCATCACAACAAAAAGAATAAAATACCCAGGAATAAACCTACCTAAGGAGGCAAAAGACTTGTACTCAGAAAACTATAAGACACTGATGAAAGAAATCAAAGATGACACAAACAGATGGAGAGATGTACCATGTTCCTGGACCGGAAGAATCAATAATGTGAAAATGACTATACTACCAAAAGCAATCTGCAGATTCAATGCAATCCCTATCAAACTACCAATGGCATCCTTCACAGAATTAGAAAAAAAAATATTACAGCTCGTGTGGAAACACAAAAGACCCCGAACAGCCAAAGCAATCTTGAGAAAGAAAAATGGAGCTAGTGGAATCATGCTCCCTGACTTCAGACTGTACTACAAAGCTACAGTAATCAAGACAGTATGGTACTGGCACAGAAACAGAAATATAGATCAATGGTACAGGATAGAAACCCCAGAGGTAAACCCACGCACATATGGTCACCTTATCTTTGATAAAGGAGGCAGGAATGTACAGTGGAGAAAGGACAGCCTCTTCAATAAGTGGTGCTGGGAAAACTGGACAGCTATATGTAAATGAATGAAATTACAACACTCCTTAACACTGTATACAAAAATAAACTCAAAATGGATTAGAGACCTAAATGCAAGACCAGACACTATAAAACTCTTAGAGGAAAACATAGGAAAAACACTGTTTGACATAAATCACAGCAAGATCTTTTTTGAACCACCTCCTAGAGTAATGGAAATAAAAACAAAGATAAACAAATGGGACCTAATTAAACTTCAAAGCTTTTGCACAACAAAGGAAACCATAAACAAGACGAAAAGAAAACCCTCAGGATAGGAGAAAATATTTGCAAATGAAACAACGGACAAAGGATTAATCTCCAAAATATACAAGCAGCACATGGAACTCAATATCAAAAAAGCAAACAATCCAGTTAAGAAATGGGCAGAAGACCTAAATAGACATTTCACCAAAGAAGACATACAGATGGCCAAGAGACACATGAAAAGATGCTCAACATCACTAATTATTAGAGAAATGCAAATCAAAACTACAATGAGGTATCACCTCACACCGGTCAGAATGGCCATCATCAAAAAATCTAGAAACAATAAATGCTGGAGAGGGTGTGGAGAAAAGGGAACCCTGTTGCACTGTTGGTGAGAATGTAAATTGGTGCAGCCAGTATGGAAAACAGTATGGAGGTTCCTTAGAAAACTAAAAATAGAACTACCATACAACCCAGGAATCCCACTACTGGGCATATACCCTGAGAAAACCATAATTCAAAAAGAGCCATGTACGACGATGTTCACTGCAGCTCTATTTACAATAACCAGGATGAGGAAGCAACCTAAATGTCCATCGACAGATGAATGGATAAAGAAGATGTGGCACATGTATACAATGGAATGTTATCAGCCGTAATAGGAAACGAAATTGAGTTATTTGTAGTGAGCTGGATGGACCTAGAGTCTGTCACACAGAATGAAGTCAGAAAGAGAAAAACAAATACTGTATGCTAACACATATATATGGAATCTAAAAAAAGAAGAAAATGGTTCTGAAGAACCTAGGGGCAGGACAGGAATAAAGATGCAGACATAGAGAATGGACTTGAGGACACGGGGGGGGGGAAGGGTAAGCTGGGACGAAGTGAGAGAGTGGCATGGACATATATACACTACCAAATGTAAAACCGATAGCTAGTGGGAAGGAGCCACGTAGCACAGGGAGATCAGCTCGGTGCTCTGTGACCACCTAGAGGGGTGGGATAGGGAGGGTGGGAGGGAGACGCAAGAGGGAGGGGATATGGGGACATATGTGTGCATATGACTGATTCACTTTGTTGTACATCAGAAACTAACACAGTCTTGTGAAGCAATTATACTCCAATAAAGATCTATTAAAAAAAACAGACACATCAGTTTGGAAATCTGAATTTCCTAGATGGCCATAACACGTTGCCAAGTGGTCAGGTTCAAACAACACAAATTCGTTCCATCAAGGTTCTGGGGCTCCGACGTCTGGAACAGCCCAGAGGCCTGCGTTCCTCCTGGAAGATCCGGGGGAGAATCCGTGTCCTGGTCTTTTCCAGCTCCTAAGGGCACCCGCATTCCTGGGCTCGTGGCCCCTTCCTAAAACATCTCTCCTGCTCTCTTGGAATTTACCAGGTGACTGCAGGCAACTTTGTCCCCTGGGCTTCTCCTGCTTCCCCGGCTCTAACCATCTGTGGGATGGCTCTGTCTGTGGGGTGTGCCCTGTGACTTCTGTCGGCACCCGGGGAGGTAAGGTCCTGCCCCCCACACCTCCCGGGCCCCAGAGCCCAACCCAGGTAACAGCCATCACCGTTCTCTGTCGCCCAGCTTCCTGGAAGACCCACCCAGGGACGCTGCCTCCACAGAGGAGCTGGGTTTCTGTGTGACTACCACACAGCAGAAGCCGTCGGCACCCAGGCCTGAAGGTACGTGCTCGGGGAGCGGCCTTGGGGACCCCCAACACCGGTGGCCAACGGTCGCCGGACAGGACTTGCGGCTCCTAGGTAAGGACGGGTTTCTCAGCTGCTTATCCTGGTGGATTCACTGCATTCACAATGTGTGGGTATAAAAGATGTTAATGTCTGAGGAAGTAGATGAGGCAAGATGGTCCCACACCCACGAGCCCACCCGGGCAATGAGCCATCACCTCAACTGTCTATTTCATCCGCTGGAAAAGCTGTGACTTAGGTACCGCCAAACGTCAACACTTTTTAATGTAACTGCACTCAGTGGTGTTTTCACGTGAGGCCAGTTCCCAGGCCTGACACACACACACACACACACCACAGAATTTATAACTGCGGGGCAATGCCGATGCAGGGACAGAGGCTTGAAGTAACAGCACGTCTAAGACGGAAAGGACGTGCCTCCTTCCTCCACAAGAGCCCATGGAGGAATCGACATCTTTCTTCCAAATATTTTTCACCCTCGTGTTTTCTGGATGTTTTTGAGATGTGCTGGTGTAGCCATCACGGCATAAATAACAGAGACTGATGGACGTTTGGCCAACAGAATGCATCAGGACTGACCGAGATCAAAGATCCCATCTTTCCACCTTTATCCCTGTGACCCCTGACCCCCATAACTGCCCTCCCACGTGGGCGGTTTTGAGACCAGCTCCGGGCAGACTTCTGCTCAGCGCCCCTCCCCATTTTGGGTTTTGTTGTTTGGTCTTGTTTTTAGCTTTTGTGAGGTGTCACGGACAAATAAAAATTGTATGTATTTAAGAAAGGTGTGTGACTTGATGGTGTGCTATGTGTCCACGCTAGGAAAGCATCGCCCAAACCCAGCTAATTAACACACCCATCTCCTCCCATCGTGACCTTGGGTGAGTGCGTGTGTGTAGTGCAGAGACTTGAGAGGTATTCAAACATGCAGTACAGCATTATTCAGTCTGTTTCCCATGCTGCACATTCCATCTATAGAATCGATTCATCCCACAGCTGGAAGTTTGTGCCTTAGACCAACACCTCCCCATGTCCATCTGTCCCAGTCACTGGCAACCATCCTTCTCTGCTTCTGTGAGTCTGACTATCTGAGACTCCACCTAGACGTGAAATCAAGCAGGATTTGTCTTTCTCTGTCTGACTTGTTTCACTCAGCATAAAGCCCTCCCAGTTCACCCATATTGTCACAAATGGCAACACTTCCTTCTTTTTAAGGCTGATAATAGTCTCTCGTGTGTGTTTAGACATACACGGGGGACTATTATATAAATACTTTTTCTTACCCATTCGTCTGTCAACAGACACGTAGGTTGTTTCCGCATCTTGGCTCTTGGGAAACATTATTCCAATTATTGAGACGCTGTTCTTGAACCACTAGCCCTCCCCCCACAAAAAAACCCAGAATTTGCACTTCCAAAAAATGATTGCTTTGCCTGAGTCCTAGCTCAGACCCAAAAAATGGGTGAATTCACTCAATCTGCTTATAATGTCTCAGAGAGAGAAATGAAACCGTTTTCTTCTCTGATCTGAAAGACCAGACCCATCATTTCTTGCCTAGGTTGGCAGAGACCATCAGAGCCATATGGCCGATGCTCAGAGAACAGGAAACTCTGGCCAGGGCCCAGGAGACCCCCACCCCAAAAGATGGGAAGGAAGGACAATGGCTTCCTACGTGCATTTGCCCAAATGCACACACTGGGCACCCAAACGAAACCATCTTGGCATTTTGCCAAACAAGAGGAGCACAGACAGCATAACCAGTTTTTGAGTTGAGGAGTCCCTTCAGGAGCTCTTGGTGCAAAATCCCCGTGGGTAGAGCTGGCACCGTGACTGGCAGAGCTGCAGAGGGGTGAGGCTTCTGGGGTCCTGTGCAGACATGCTGGACGTAGGGGCTGTCCATCAGGACCCAGTTAGAAACAGAGATTACCATCCACGCGTACGCACACCCAGCAGGGCGTGAAGACCTATCTTTCTCCATCACTGTTTCCCCAGAAGCCAGTCCTCAGAAATGAATTATGTAAAAAAAACGGATCATGTGCATTTAAACCCCTGAGCGTTGTCTGAATCCTGAGGAGCGGTGAGGAAGGGAGTGCGTAGGTCTGAAAACTCCAGGGAGAAAAGAACAGACGGGGTGCCAACATTCTGACCCAAAGTATCAAATGCTCTCAGAACCCTGAACAGGGCCAAGTCCACCCTCCTCTGACTGTTGGATCCTGTCCCCTCACAAACCTGTAAAAGTCCTATCTCCCTGCATCTCAGATATCTGTGAAGTCGGTCCTGGGAGTGACTCGGTCTTTTATCCAGAGGACGTTGGAAGTTAACTGGATTCGGATGGCACGGAGAACAGGGTAATGACTCCATAGAAAGTGGACGGAGACCCAGCCCCTCTGTGGGGAGAGAGAATGAACACCTCTGGGTTCACTTAGGTGGGATCTTCGACATACCCCGCTAGCTGTTATTCGAATAATGTACATGCCACCCAAGTTCGAATGCTAAGCGTGGCTCCACGGGCTGTCCTGCGGGCAGACTTCTGGACAGACGCCCGGCCACGCCGCGTCCTCCTCCGTGTACCTGGCAGGGAGGGAACCACCCGACAGAGGGAGAGGCCGCGTGTACGATGGGCAAGACCAAAGTGCTCTTTATTATCTCAGCAAGGATAATACGCCACCCGTCTCCGAGGAATAAACCAGCGTCTGTCACGTGGATTTCCTTCACCGCCGGCGGAGCGGCAATTACGAAGTCAATCTCGTTTTTCACTTTGGAGGAACTTTGAACGTCAGGGCGCCCTCACCTCTGGACAGACACGCAGAGGACAGACAGGGTGCTGCCCTTTGCCTGTCCTGCTGTCTGGCTGACCACTGGCCACAGCTGACCCACAGACGCAGAAGATCAGCCGCCTCGCTCTGTCTCAGAAAATTGGTTTTGCTCACTGGGAGCGCCTGGCCTCGGCTCCGGGCCCATCTCTGGAAGGAGATCTTTTAATTACCCCTTCCCTCCAAAGATGGCCTCACCACTGGAGTTGTGGTTCAAGACATTAGCAACTGAATGGGAAGCCTTCTTACTGTATATCATTTTAATCTTTCATGTCCTGAGGAAGCCAGATGGCTTATTATTACAAGCTCTGCCTCGGAAGAAAAAAAAAAAAAAAACCCAAACTTTCTATCCGAGGATTTGTGAGATGATGGGAAAAGAAAAAAAAAAAAACCGGGGGGAAGGGTAGGAGGAGGGGGTGGCCTCCTGTCCCACCAAACGGCCTGAATTTTAATGACATGTCTTCCGTGGGCAGTAATTTCCACTTAATTACCATTCCTGGTAAATGAATAGGTAGATTAGATGGATAACTAAAATGGCACTGAAAGCTCCCAGGCATGAGATTGGTTTCTAAAATATGGACTCGCTAAGCAAAGTTGTCATTGCCTTGTGTGGAAATCTCAGGGCGTCCGAGCTCGGGGCCACCCCATGGCTGAAATTTTGAAGGTTCTCGCTGTCTGGCTGTTACAACTCGGCCATTCCAGGGTTTACGTATCAGACCACGTGGCCATAAAAGTCTTCCCAATGAAAAAAATTACTTTGGTCATCATTAAAAGAATAACTACAGGGTTTTTATTTTAAGATTTTTTTTTTTGGACGTGGACCGTTTTTAAGGTCTTTATTGAATTTGTTACAATATTGCTTCTGTTTTATGTTTTTTGGCCTCGAGGCATGTGGGATCTCAGCTCCCCGACCAGGGATGGAACCCCCAGCCCCTGCATTGGAAGGCAAAATCTTAACCACTGGACCACCAGGGAAATCCCACTACAGGGTTCTTAAGGTGCCCCGGGGTGGCAGGATTCGGTGAAAAGGCACTGTTTCCACGTGTGAGATCTGGGAAAGCATTTTTCAAATACCCAGCGTGATCTAGAAAATGTCGGACCTGGAAAAGCTTCCCCTCCTTTTAATTCCAGAGTGTCTTTCTACATTCCTTTTTTAAAATGTGTACATTTATCCTTGAAAACCAAATTAAAATGAATATAGGACTTCAAGAGGGATTCATTAAAGGACCGTGACTCAAATCTCCCACCGTGGGTCAGAGATGGACTCGACTGATGCCTGGAAATAACACGACCGCTAAACGTCTGCCCCAGGCAGAAAAGACGTCCGTTGAGGGTGTAACTGTGCAGGCAATGCTCGGTTATCCCCATGTGTATCCTGTGTCCCCAGCTTGCATCCTAGGAAGAAACAGTCAGTAAGAGGTACAGCACTTTTAAACGTGGTGTAGCATTTATTTAAAGAAAAAAAAGAAAACAAAAAGGATATTTCCTTCCATATGTTAGGAGGGTGGACGGCAAGACAGAAAGTTCCGGAAGGGGGATGGGGGCAACAGCAGCTAAGGCTGAGGGTCCTCCAGCACTGAAGTTTCCAGGATGGGGGAAGGGGGGACAGCAGTTATTTCATGATTGCCCTTTTCTTCATCAACTCTGTGCCCACCGGCAGGGTTGACTCCAAGTGGTGCTCTGCTGCATGGAAAACCCCATATCCGTGGCGCGCTCCTCAAACCCATCCCAATCGTTGATTGCAATTTTCCTACGAGCAACGCACTCTTTTCCTGGTGAAAAGTCTGTGCATGACAGCATGTTGGTAAAACTATTTCTGTTCATCTGTGAAGCATGACTAGCTGTAGCTGGGTCCCCAGGAGCCCCCTTTTCACCCTCCTGGGGCACACACCCCGAGCCCAGAGTCCGTACCCACACCCCATCATTCCAGTTGTCTTGAGCCTGAGCTCCGGGCAAGCAGGTCCAAACTCTGGTCCTCTGAGCCCTGCTGGGCTGTGCTCTGGGACCCACGGGGATGGCGAGGGTGGCCCTGTGTGGGCTCCTCAAGCATAAGAGGAGGGTTCTGACCCAAGACCTCGCAGTGGGTGAGGTGGGACTCGTCTGCAGGCCCTGGGAGCCCCCTGCACACTGTCTTCTGTGTGGATCGGATGGACAGCAGGACCACGTGTGCAGGTGAGGGGTTTTCTCCTGTGGCCTCATGGGACACACGGCCCCACCCTGTGGGCAACACACACACACCCCCGCCCCGTGAGCTCCGGGCCCCTCTGTCCCAGGAGTGCTTCGCCTCTATGGATGCCCCTCCCGGGCCCCGGCCACACCCACCGTCCCCTGGGCGGGCCCTTCTCTTCCTGGACCAACACCCTCTGCACTCAGGTGCGTCCCAGCACCGTCTGCAGCCCAGGTCTGGACACACGTCTCTGTGGACATACGTCCCTGAGCCAGAGTTCATCCAGGCCTCCCCTTCCTGTTCTCCTACAGCCCAATCAGGGCCCGCAGCCCTGGCTTCCCTGCGGACCCCTGCATCTCCACCCGGCCACCCGGTCTCCGTGCTGGAGTCTCTCCCCTGTGCCCACCTGTGCAGGGGTTGAGTGACAGGCTGAGCCGTGTGTGTGTGTGCACGGGGGTATGTGTGTGTGCACAGGTGTACATGCATAGATAAGTGCATGCATGTTCATTAGATGCAGCTATGAGTGACCGTGCAGATGTCTGCACGCACACGTGTATGTGTGTAACCGTGTGAGGCTGGGTGCAGGCACATGGCTGTGTGTGCATGTTCATTGTGTGTGGCTATGGACATTTGCACGTGTGTGTGATGATGTGTGTGCATGCCCAGGGGTACTTGTGTGCATGTTTATTATATGTGGTCTGAGCACATGTGTGCGTGCCTGCATTTTTGCAGGTATGTGTCGACATGAGTGTGTGTGTGCGTGGGTGCGTGACTGCCTACACACGGGTGAGTGTGTGCATGTTTATTACACGTGACTGTGAGAGAGACCATGCATACCCCTGTGCGTGCGTGTGTGCACGTGTGTGGCAGTCTGAGTGCACACGTGTGCGTGTCTGTGCACGAGTGCGTGCCCTCAGGTGAGCCCTCCCACCGCTGCCCCCACTGAGCCTCTGCTGCACGTCTCCTGCCGGTCCCGTCTCCTCTCCTCTCAGAACCACTGGCTTTCAGGACAAGGAGCCCACGGTCAGAGGTCACTCCCGGCCTGCAGCTGGGAAGCAAAGGAGCAGGGTCACACCCCTTTCAGTCTGGCCCCAGAGGATGTGGGACATCTGACTCGTGAGTAATTACGGTGGTTAAGACAGTTCCTGTGCCACCCGGTCCTTACGAGCCAATAGGGAGACTCATGTTCAGTTTTCCCTTCTTCTCTTTCTGGCAGTAAAGACGCTGAAATCCTCCTGTGACTTACAACTTGCCACCCCAAAGATAACCTTAAGAACTAAGTGAACTTGGTGAACGGTCACACTCACAGCCGTTGCTGTCTGCACCAGAGGGGCCTCCATCTGAGAGCTGGGCAGGGAGAGCGTGTGCTCGTCTGTGTGTGCATCTTGGTACGTGTGTGTGAGCACCTGTGTGCAGCTATGTGCACCTCTGAGTGTATGCACATGGTGCATGTTTGTGCCTCATGGGTGTGCACACATGTGTGCCTGCAGGCACATAGGAGCCTGTGCATGTTACCATGTTTGTGCATGTGTGTGTGGATGTGCAGTGTGCACGTTTGCGTTTGAGGTGGTGCGGGTATGTGTATGGAATTCACGCCCGTGTGTGCACATGTGTGTATGCAAGTGTATCCCTGTGGATGTGCATGTGTGTGTGAACATATGTGGTTCCCTGGGTGCAGGTGGGAGAACGTGGGTGCGTGTTTACATGGGGTTGTTTGTAGGTGCGTGTGAGAGGCTCTGTGTGTGCGTGGTTGCCTGCATGTCCATGCAGTGGCGTGTATGCATGCGTGAACACGCATGTGTGTGACTGTGCCTTGTGTGGGCGTGTCTAAATATGTGCTTATACCTGCATTTGCATGTGTGTACATGTGACCATGGGTGTGTGTCTGTGTGTGCATGTGAGAGTGTGTGTGTGTGTGTGTGAGTGTGAAGGGTGGCACCGTGCTGTGCCCATCTTCCTCGCCTTCTATCACCTTCTCTCCACCTCGTGCCCTAATGGGCCGAGCCCACTCTCCTGAGTCCCTGCTGAAACCCCACCTCGCTCACTTGCTCCGCCCACTGCCTCAGGGTTAGGGGACAGCGTCTTGATTACTGTTAACAGTGTGAAATGCCAAGTTGCTGTCCTTCTCCTGAAGCCCTCAAAGGGGGCCGATTGCTGATTGGAATCAGGAATCAGCCCACCGGATTCCTTTGTTTGGTGATGAGGATTCTAGCTGAGACGTACCCCCGTCGAGAGCACCCGCCCGGTGTCCAATTTCTGCAAGTGGGCACTGACCCCAGACCTGGGGAGGCCTGTCGCCAGCAGGGCAGCTGCCCACACTCCCTCCTTCCCGGCCCCGTTGCTCCTTCTCTCCCGGCTTCACTGTCAGAAACTCCCTCCCAAAGACTCACCGCCCACCTGTCAGGTGCTGCACACACAGGAGCTGGCGGGAGCGAGTTCCCTCCGGAGGGTTCAGGTCTCGTTGGCGTCCGGCTCCAAAAAGACGTCTGTTTCCCTCCTCCCGGCTCCATTCTCCCACTTCCATCCGCTGATGCCCTGGGACTCGCCTGATTCTTCTTTAAAAACATCTCGCAAATCACGTTGTCCATTTAAAGAAATTTCTGAACAGTCGTTGACGAGCGTCCAGGTCCCTGGGTCCCGTGGGCTCAGTTAGTGCCTGCGTTCGGCGTGGGCCGTCAACACCAATACTGGCCGCTGCCCTCATGCCCAGGCCAGCTCAGGCCAGATAAGGTGCCTGCCACTCAGACGTCCAAAGTATCAAACTGGTAGCTCGAGGGCACTTAGGGCAGCCCCATCTCGGCGTCCCTGACGCACAGAGATGTCACGGAACTTCCTTCTAAGAGTGTTTTAGCAAATGTTGAACTAATGTTTGTTGAGTGCCTGGGCCCTGGGTGTTTAACAGGTGTATTTCTCTAAATCAAAGGTCCCAAACTCAGATGCCAGCAGGAGTAGGCAGGTAGTATAAGGATGTGAGGCCAAGGCACTAGGGAGAGGTGGGGATGGGCGAGATGGAGCTCCTGCGTTCTCTGTAAAACCACAGCCCACGTCCAGGCCGCCGTTGTCAGCAGGAACCCAGACACAGGATCGCCGCCCTTTCCAAATTAGTCTGGGAACCTCGGCACTGGGTTTTCATCAGACACGGGCCAATTTTTAAAATATTAGCAACTAATTCGAGATTTCAAATGCATTGTCTGGCCAAAAAAAAAGTGATGCGCCATCAGTTTATAACATTTTCTCTGGATCTTTGCACCCGTCCTAGGAGTCAGGAAGTATCAGACAAAAATCTAATTTTAGGTAAATTTCATAAAGTGTAAGGACTGGGCTGGGGAGGGTGGGACTTGGAATTTGAACTCAGAGGCTGGATGCGAGAAAGCTGGTTGCTCGTGAACACAGGTGTGTGTATGTGTGTGTGGTATGGGATTAATAGATACAAACTACTATACATAAAATAGATAAGCAACAAGGATTTACTGTATAACTCATGGAACTCTATTCAATATCTTATAATGCCCTATCATGGAAATAATCTGAAAAATATATATATATTTTTTACATATATATATATGTATATATATACATATATATATGCACAACTGAATCATTTGCTATACACCTGAAACTAACACAATATTGTAAATCAACTGTATTTCAATTTTTAAAAAGCCAGTGTCTCCTTCATGTACCACCCAAACCTCAAGAAACGCTCTCCATCTGAGGATCGAATTGCTTTCAAAGCTTTTGTGCTTAAGGAAGCAAGCTGAGGTCCCTGGATAATTAAGTCACGTGAAGACGTCCTCCTAAGATACAGGGCAAATGAGGCGTTACCGTGCTTTGAAGGAACAGGATCCCCCTCCCCTTATGCTGCATCCAGTCCCTCACTTGCACCCATCACAGAATCAGGCCTGGGCATCTCTCCCACCAGGCTGTAAAGTTTGTTTTCTGACCCCTTGGTCCCGGGTGGCGCTGTGTGACACATCTGGACAGTGCGACAGTCCTGAGCTAGGACTCAAGAAGCCCTGAGTTCATCTTCTGTATTTCTTCTGCTCACCCACCATGTGAGCAAGTTCTGGTGGGTCTTCTTTGGACAAAAGGCCACATGGAGCAGAGAGGAGTCACCCCAGCTGAGGCTATCCCAGGTAGGCCAACCCCTAGCCCGCCGGGTATCCCATATATGGGGAAATATCCCCTTTCAACCCACATGTCTTGTGCTGCTTATGGGGAAAATAATAATGTTGATAGGAACCCACATTTTGTAGGATCTCTCTTAGTAGGTCAACCTGCTTTATGCCAAAATCAAACCATCCACGGAGGTGACCTACCAGGCTGTCTTCCTCACATCATGGACTGAGATATTTCAGTGTGAAGAGGTAAAAGGATAAAATTAACCAATAACAAACGTGGGCGTGAACCTCGAAGTTTGGATAACCAGCAACCAACAGTCAAGTCTTCCTGGGCTCGGGGGGCATCAGACGAGAATACAGAGAAGGTTTTGGCTTCAAAGCATCTGTGTTCCAGTGGATTAAAATGTAGATGAATATTAAATCTCTCCATCGAGAAGGACTTTCCAGGAATTAAAACAATAGAAGCAATTATATGGGAAAAACTGATCACTTTGTTTACTTGCAAATTTTAAACTCTTCATGTCTAAACAATCATAAACTCTATTTAGCATTATGTTTAAAAACCATAAACAATACAATAGCATAAAAGCTGATGGAAAATATTTGTAAAATATATGAATGATAAAGGGCTTAGGTCCTTAATATATAAAAAGCTCTTACAAATCAATAAGAATGACAATTATTTACTGAATGTTTTCTGTGCACTAAAATTTTACATATGTGATCTAGTTCAAATGTCATTAAAAAAAAAAAACCAGGGGACTGTTTACAGATTAGAAAACTGAGAATTAAAGACATTAATTAAACTGCCCAGAGTCACAGAGATAGTAAGCTGTGGTTTGGAATCCAAACCCAGGTCCATCAGACTCCAAAGCTCATTGTCCTAAAGACCACTATCCTGACCCAAACACACACTAGAAACATAACCAACCATCCTAAATAATTTACAGAAGAGAGATACACATGGGGAATAAACATGAAAAAAATAAACATGAAAAAAAATCAAAGAGTGCAAGTCAAAACAATGGATGCCATTTAAAAACTGTGAAATTTGCAGAGCTCATTTTTTTTCTTTTAAAATAAAATCCAGTGCTGGACTCCATATAACATCGCAGACAACACCATGCTCTGTCGGCATCAGTGTAAATCAGTACAACCTTCCGGGAAAGCCACTTGACGGTTTGAATTGGGCTTTCCACAAGTTCACGTATTAGATCCACTAATTTCACATCTAGGTGTGTCTCTGAAAGTCACAGTTTTATATGGCAGGGTGGATCTGGAACAATGTAACTTCCCCCAAATAAGTGCAGAGTCGACTAGATGCTGATACATCCATGTGTGCAAATACCATACGGCTACCAAAAGTCAGGTTTTTGAAAAACACTTAGTGATATTCCATGTATACAACTTCTGAGCCAATCTCACCATTCCTCCCCAAGGTGTACCAGAAAAAGGGCTGAAGGCAAAGACAGATATCTTGTTCATCGCCAGGTAGAGGGGCATCCTGGAGCTGACACTGCCTTGGTTACCAGGCCTACCTGTCCCCTCATAACTAGTAACAGAGGCCCTCTCCTGCCCCCAGGTCTCCCCGTTCAGATGAAGGTAATACAGTCTCTGGAACTGGAAGCCCCATTTATTTCCCGTTCTGTATTGGTTTGGGGCCCTGTCATCATGAAGAGCTGCTTTTATAAGGAGAAAAGATACCCCACCTCTCCCCCGCCTGATGGATGGTCACCCACATACAGTTCAGCCCGTCTCCAGGCCCAGATCAACCATCAGTCTCATTCCTCAGCCTCCAGAGGGAGGGTCATGGGGACACGGCGGGAGAATGCCCTCTCAGGTCACTGAGGACAAAGGGCAGACACGGGGACCCTGCAGATCACAAATGCAAGGACCCTCTCCATACCAGATGGGCCGCAGGAAAGCCCTCAGCCTACGGGAAGCAGACAGGGCCCTCAAGGGTGGCCCCGGGGAGCCAGGATCCCGTGAGAAGGCCTTTCTTAAGGACCGGGAGCCACAGAGGCAGGATGGTCTGAGGATGTCCCCATGCAGGGAGACGCAGGTCAAGGGCCAGCAGGTCACGGACCAGCACAGACCTCTTCACTCCGCGTGCCAAATACAATAGAAAAATGAATTTTCCCTTTGAAAACCAGCCAGGCTGGGTCTGTTAGGTAACCACATCTGTGAGCCACCTACCACGATCTCAAGAAGGACGATTTATCTGTAAATATAAAGTATGCCTCGGATTTTAGCGTGTGTCTTTAAGCACTGAGCATACATGCACGTGCACACACATGAAACATATCATGTGTATATGTAACATCTATATACAATGTCATATATAACATCTACCTATAAGGTGTAAATACAATGTTTATATACAATGTCAATAAGTAACACCTACATACCATGTTATATATAATATCTATATACAATGTCTACATACAATGTCTATATGCAATGTTTACCTATATACATCTATATATAGTACCTATATACAATGTCTGAATACAGTGTCTGTATACAGTATTTACACACATCTGTATGTAATATAATGTTTATTGTTTGTAATGTCTACCTACAGTGTTTATATATAATATTTCTATACAATCTCTAGATATAGTCCGTATACAATTTCTATATAAAATGTCTACATACAATGTCTGTATGCAATGTTTACCTATATACGACATCTATATATAACACCTATATATTACATCTGTATGCAATGTCTGTATATAGTATTCATATACGTCTATATATAATGTCTACATACAGTGTTTACATATAATGTTTCTCCACAATGTCTATATATATAGTCTGTATACAATTTCTATGTAAAACGTCTACATACAATGTCTATATGCAACGTTTAGCTATGTACACCTATTTATAATACCTATATAAAACGTCTACATACAATGTCTATATATAATATTCACATACATCTATATACAATGCCAGTATATAATACTTGTATATAATGTCTGCATATTGTGTTTATATATAATGTTCCTATATGATACCTATACAGTCTGTGTACAATTTGTATATAAAATGTCTACAATGTGTATATGCAATGTTTATCTATATACATCTATATATAATATCTATATATAATGTCTACATACAATGTCTATATATAGTATTTACATAGCTTGTATATAATGTCTATATATAACACATATATATAATGTCTACATACATTGTTTATATATAATGTTTCTATACAATGTCTATACCTGTAGCCTGTATACAATTTCGATATAAAATGTCTATGCATGGGCTTCCCTGGTGGCGCAGTGGTTGAGAGTCCGCCTGCCGATGGAGGGGACACGGGTTCGTGCCCTGGTCCGGGAAGATCCCACATGCCGCGGAGCGGCTGGGCCCGTGAGCCGTGGCCGCTGAGCCTGCGCGTCCGGAGCCTGTGCTCCGCAACAGGAGAGGCCACAACAGTGAGAGGCCCACGTACCGCAAAAACAAAACAAAACAAAAACTCTATGCACAATGTCTATATATTTGTATGCATATACACGTAATTTTATATATACACTTAAACACACACACACACACACACACACACACACACACACACACACACAATGATTGGAATGCAACTTGACCAGAACAAATTGTCCACAAAAGGAAAATGAATGGGCAGGTTAAGCTGAAATGACGCCTCACAAGTCAGGTCACCATGGAAAACGCAGGTGTTTGGCCTCCATCTGCATATTCAGACCCAGCCAGACAAGCAGTTGAATTTCCTGAACATTTTTCCACCAGATGTTTCCCTTCCTGTCCCTGCAATTGTAGCCTTTCCTCCGTGAGCCTGTCATGACCAGGAGGGAGGCCCTCTCTTTATTCTACTTTATTCTAAATAAATGACGGGATTTATCCTGTACCTCTGCTCCGCACCACATAACTAATGGTCTGAGTGATGGCGCCAAGTATCATCTGTTACCAGCCTTGAAATACAACACCCAACGTCAACGGATGTGTCTGAGCACAATATCATTGGAGCGGCTCCATTTCAGAAAAGTTTCGTCCCCGAATCCCCTCAAAAGAAAAAAAAAAACCACGGGAGGAAAACACACGTTGTCGGTCTCCATCTCCATGTCACTTTGTCTGCTGGGCTCTTTTGCATTTCAAGACATTTCTACTCACCTTGACTTCCTGGTTCAAAAAGAAACAATAAGTTTAATCTTCTCACTTGACAATGATGTATGGTTCGGGAGAAAAACACTTTTCAGAGGTTATCATTAAAAAGTCTTCTCCCTGCCCATTCCCCCCTTCTGCCCACTCCGGTTTCTCCCCACTCTTTATACAATAAGCAATGCACTGAGGCTCTCTCCGGAGGCCACAAGAGTCACTGCCACGTCATGCCGGATGCCATGGGAGCCAAGCCTTTGGCCGAGACCGGCACGTCCGAGCCCTGTGGGGAGGTTTGACCCCATTCCCCTGGACGAGCAGTCCCCGGCTGCTGTATTCATCTTAGAGGCCGGGGACCATGGGCCCTCGCCGCCCACCCGGCCCAGCCCCAGCCCTACCCAGATGACCTCTTCCTGGTGAGCACATTTGCCGAGCACGGCCTCTTAGGCAGCTGGTTCCCATTAGAATTCCTCCTTCTTTCCCATTAGAATTCCTCCTTCTTTTTTTGCTTTTTCTTTGCAGTTAGCTACGTATTAGCATCCGTCCAGGCAGTGGCGGGTATTGGGATGTTGGATACAGTGCAAGGACCCTGCAAGACACTCGGGGTACCTGGGATGGAAGGAGGGGCCTCCACCCACATCCCAAGGGTGAGTCCCTTTTTCTCCCTATAGCTCAGGATTTGCTGAGTGGAAAGCGCCAACCCATCAAAGCAATGGAAGGGGAGGAAATCTTTCTCCTCCATCCATTCTACATTTATGTGAGGGGCGTGGGAGACCTTGCCATAGACTGACAAAGGACAGACTGGCAAGAGAAAAACAGAATTTACACACACACACACACACACACACACACACTCAGTGATGAGCATCTCAAAGCGATGGTTATAACATAGGCACATTTAGCGTCTCCACAAAGAACATTAGATTTGTGAAGACAAAACGATGGAAAAGAGTTCAGGCTTCCACAGGTGGGGAGCTTTGGGGAAGCAAACAAGTGGGGGAAACTGATGGAGTGAGGTGTGTTAAAAAAAATCCCACTGAGTATATTCGAAGATCTAATTGGCTTTGTCGGGCGACCTATGAATCAGGCAGCACCCCATCCAGGAAGGAGACGGGCTCTCCAACAAGATGTACAAAGTGGGAGGTTTTTATCGAAAGGAGGGTTGGGTGCAGGAGCTGAGAGCAAAAGAAAAGAAAGGGTTGTTTGTAAGCCAGGACCCCTTCTTTTGCGGGGAAGGGATTGGCAGGGAGCTTTATCACCCAAATCACCTCCCTCAGGTGGACCAGGAAATTTCAGAACAAGCGTTTCTGAGATCAAGTTTCTGAGAGGGGTTGAAACCGCAATCCAGTCTTGCTTTGCTGCCCTGGGGGCAAAGGACTCCGTAAAGGGCTGTGGTTCCTTTTTAATAGGTGTGTTTGCGCAGGTCCATCTCCCTGCCGATGCCCCAACCTCTTCGTGGCCATAAATCTTCCCCAGAGAGGAGGTTCCTGGCGGTCCTCATTCTGCAGAGGCGTCTGTATTTAGTCTGATAAGGGAGGCTCTGGGAAGTGGTCTTTATGAACGTGCTTCTCCGTCGCCTCCAGCTCAGAACAAATCCTGATGCCAAATGGCAGTGTCTGGGCGCATATTCTCTCCGTACAGCAAATGTGCTCATTCCCACAGGAAGCTCGGAACTACCCAACCTGACTGAGTTGGAGCAAAGGCTCTTCTGGGGACGTTTACATTTCTTGCTGTTGTTATGGTCATGGATTAAGGTGAGAACGGGATTTTTAAAGAGGCACATGAAAAGATGCTCAACATCGCTAATTATTAGAGAAAAGCACATCAAAACTACAATGAGGTATCACCTCACACCAGTCAGAATGGCCATCCTCAAAACATCTACAAACAACAAATGCTGGAGAGGGTGTGGAGAGAAGGGAACCCTCTTGCACTGTTGGTGGGAATGTAAATTGATACAGCCACTATGGAGAACAGTATGGCGGTTCCTTAAAAAACTAAGAATAGAACTACCCAGCAATCCCACTACTGAGCATATACCCGGAGAAAACCATAATTCAAAAAGACACGTGTACCCCAATGTTCACTGCAGCAGTGTTTACAATAGCCAGGACGTGGAACCAACCCAAACGTCCATCGACAGATGAATGGGTAAAGAAGATGTGGTACACATATATAATGGAATATTACTCAGCCATAAAAAGGAATGAAATTGGGTCATTTGTAGAGATGTGGATGCAACTAGAGTCTGTCATACAGAGTGAAGTAAGTCAGAAAGAGAAAAACAAACATTGTATATTAACGCATATATGTGGAATCTAGAAAAATGGTACAGATGAACCTATTTGCAGGGCAGGAATAGAAATGCAGACATAAGGAACGGATGTGTGGACACGGCGGGGGGAGGGAGGGACGGGGAGGGTGGGATGAATTGGGAGATAAGGTTTGACATAAATACACTACCATGTGTAAAATAGATAGCTAGTGGGAACCTGCAGTATAGCACAGGGAGCTCAGCTCAGTGCTATGTGATGACCTAGGTGGGTGGGATGGGGGGTGGGAGGGAGGTCCAAGAGGGAGGGGATATATGTATACGTATAGCTGAATCACTTCATTGTACAGCAGAAACTAACACAACATTGTAAAGCAATTATATGCCAATAAAATTTCAAAATTTAAAAAATATTGGGGAAAAAATAGTGTGAACTTGTACACACGTGTTCATAGCAGCCCCATTTACGATAGCTGCAAGGTGGAAACAACCCAATTGTCCATCCGCGGATGGATGGATACACGGAATGGAGTCCATCCACACAGTAGAATATGACTCAGCTGTGAAAAGGAGTGAAGCTCTGACACAGGCTTCCACGTGGATGGACCTTGAATACACGATGCTCAGTGAGAGAAGCAGACACAGGAGGACACACAGTGTGTGATTGCATTTATAGGAAACGTCCAGAACATGCAAATCCATAAAGACAGAAAGTAAATTGGTGGTTGACAAGGGCTGAGAAGAGGGGCTCATGAGAAGTGACATGGAGTGGTTTACAACAAATTTAAAACAGTACGTTCCTATTTGAAATTTGTTAACTTTATTTAAGTTTAATAAACTTCCCCAACCACAAAACGATCCCAGCAGTAGTCACCCCACCTGCAAACTGTCTGCTTCTCCTTGTGAAAGTCTAAGGAAGGACCACCGTTCAGGACCCCTGACCTTCAGAGCTGCCATGCCTTCCCTACCTCAAGAGCCTGAAAGCTATCACTCTGCTCACTTGTTTACTTTTTGTCTCTGACACTGTGTGGGCTCCTTGTACGTGTCCACTTCATGGGGCCACGGGGGGTGAGGGGTGCCAGATAGCTGGTTAAACTGATTCTGGGTGTGTCTGGGAGGGAGGGTGTTTTTGGATGAGATGAGCCTGTGAATCAGTGGACTGAAGAAAGCCGATGGCCCTCCAATGTGGTGGGCCTCATCTAACCAGTTGAAGGTCTGATCGAAGTAAAGCCTGAGAAAAAGAGAATTTCCTCCCATGGCCTTGGAGTTGGGACATCAGCTTTTTCCTGCTATTTGACTCAAACTGAAAAACCAGCTCCTCCTGGGTCTTGAGTCTGCAGGCCTTCAGACTGGAAGTTACACCATCAACTTTCCTGGGTCTCGTTTGCTGACTGCAGGTCTTGGGACTTGTCAGCCTCTGTAATAGCTGACCTGATTCTTTATAATTAATAGCACCCTCTCTCTCTCTCTCTCTCTCTCTCTCTCCACACACACACATGCGCGCGCGCACACACACACACACACACACACACACCCCACCAGTTCTTTTTCTTTTGAGAACCCTGACTGACACAGACCGTTTCAAAAGTGGAAAGAAAATTGTCACACTGTGTTCTCTCTGTCCACTCGGGTACACCCAGGAAGTCCTGGCCATTGTCACAAAGTCACCACCATGATGACCACTGGCCCTCCCTTTGCCACTGTCCACTGCTTTGTGAGATCAACGGTAAGAACGAATATTGGTGTGTGCCAATAGCTATCTGCTTCCCTTCTGGAAGGAAATATATATACGTAAATCTTCTTCAAAATACGAAAGAGCTTCCTCATTACTTCACTGCAGAGAACATTTTGTAAGCATCCACTCTTGGTTCCAAAGCCTCAAAACCCATGACAAGCGACCTCTTTCCTGATCTGCACATCTGGGGTCCAGGAATGATAATAAAAACCACGTGAAATGGACCAAAAAAAATAAGTATCCATCTCAGATTAGTTCTTCAAATTTCCCCAAAGACAGAATGCCATTGGTGGACCATTGAAAATCCCTGTTCTGTAAGGAAGAGGGGACATTCCCACGTGTATTCAATTGTAACATCAGAAACCCCAGGGGTCGTTAGATGACAAAGTCCCATCAGGGTCCCCAAGCATTGGCCAGTGGACTGTCCCTCACCACCCAGGCTGGCCAAACGCTCTATTTAGAGAAGATTTACCACCTTTTCCACAAAACCCCTCTTTGGGGCTGGCCTTGGGCCAAGCAGAGAGGCTCCATGAACTACTTTCTAACCTCCCCTTTGGGTCACCATTGGACCCTCTGTCCCAAACCTAAGCCCCCAATGAGCCGCTTACACCCATGTCTTATTTCTGCACACACTCCTCTCTGTGATGTGGCAACAGTGGAGGTGCCAATGCATTATCTTTCCCAGGCATCCACGTAAGACATTTCCTACCTGTGAAGGGAAACAATCTTACTCCACTAAAGGGGTCCAGAGATGTAAGAGTGAAGGAGTCACCTTCCCAGAACTTTGGGAAGCGCTTTAAGCAGATGCTTGTTGGTCCAGTGGTATCATTTATCGCCCTAGCCAAGACATAGACCAGGTTCTCACAATTTCATGCGGGTTATGTTAATGTGAGGTAAATAGTGGGGCCTGAGACCGCATTCCCACCATGTATCAC
Organism: Pseudorca crassidens; assembly: GCF_039906515.1. NCBI lineage: Eukaryota > Metazoa > Chordata > Mammalia > Artiodactyla > Delphinidae > Pseudorca > Pseudorca crassidens. The sequence continues at coordinate 678,221 of NC_090318.1, read as the reverse complement.
GTAGGTTATGTTAAAATGAAGTAAATAGTGGGACTTCAGACGGAGTCCCCAACGTACTATATACCAAAGATGTTCTAGATCAGTGTTCTCAACTTTTCCTTCAGTATCATCTCCCTAAAGATACTTCTCAACTTTTTTTCCTAATCGTCCTGCATAAAATTGTAACATCACAGATATGCTGTATATCGATTTCTGAATTCTCTCTTTATCTGGACTTTATACACGAAAAGAGTAAGACATGTGCACCACCCCTCCAAGAACACATCTCTGCCCCTGAGAGGTGATATCACCCCCTTTGAGAAGCATGTTCACGATCATTTAAAGCCCCTCCTGGGAAACGTTAAACTAGAAGCCAGTTGGAGACAATGGAAAAGAATTCTTTGTGACCTGGCAAGGCAGGAAAGAATCTTATGTAAGACCCCCAAACACTAACCATATGGTAAAAAAAAAAAAAAATGATGAGTTTGATTCCATCAGAATGAAGAAATTTTGCTCAGCGAACGACACTATAATCCAACTTAGCAGAGAGTTGACATTCAGGGAGGCAGTGCTTACAAAGTTTAAGACCACAGAGTGTTGCTTCTAGAACATACAGAATTTTCTCGCTCTCCAACAAGAAAGAGAAAACCCAATGAGGGACAATGGGTATAAGAAGTTGGGAGTTAACAAAATAAAAATGGTTACATAATATATGAGAGATACTCCAATGTGACAATAACCAGAGATGAGGTTTTTATCCTCTGGGTTTTGCAGATGGCCACCTTCTCTCTGCGTCCTTACCTGGTGAAGGGGTCAGGGGAGCTCTCTGGGGGTCTCTTTTATAAGGACTATAATCCCATTCCCGGGGGCTTCACCCTCATGACCTCGTCACCTCCCAGAGGCTCTACCTCCGCATACCATCCCACTGGGGGATAGGGCTTCAACTTATGAATTCTGGGGACACAAACGTTCAGTCCCTAGCACACCTCTCACAAACTAACAGAGGGTGTGACGAGGAGTGGTCATCTCCAGGACACTCGTTAGTAGTGGACACGGAGCTTAAAGAAGAAAAGCTTGCCGTGACCTCACGTCCAGAGGTTGTGCTTCAGATGCCAGGGAGGGGCCCGGGCACGCACCATTTTGGAAGGCTCGGTGGGTTGTGATCCCAGTGTGTTGGGGACAATTCATTACAGGTCGAGGCTGACTTCACCTAGAAAGAACTGTGGACAAGTCAAGAAAGAAAGGGATAAACATCAACAGTCTTGGTGTGACAAAGGTCAACCTGCCCCACGCGGGACGGAAAGTCTTCTCAATAAACGGTGCACATATCGCTGATTCACTTCCTTGTACGGCAGAAACTAACACAACAATGTAAAGCAACTCTACTCCAATAAAAAAGTAAAAAAAAAAAAATAAACAGTGCAGAGTAGACTGGATATCCATGTTGGGGGAAATATGTCTGCAGCCCTTTGTTTCACAACAGAAACATAAATTAATTCCAGGCAACATGAAAAATAAAACAATAATGCTTCAAGAGGACATCCCAGGAGGAGGTCTTCCTGACCTCAGGACGTGCAGACCTTCTCTTCCTTTCCTTTTCATTTTTCGGCTGTGATGCACGGCTTGTGGGATCTTAGTTCCCTGACCAGGGATTGAACCCAGGCCCCAGCACTGAGAGTGCTGAATCCTAACCACGGGACGAGGGAATTTCCAGGCAGACATTTTCTAGGATGCGAAATGAACTGACCTAAAAGAAAATGGTTAACACATGGAATACATTAAAATTAAGAACCTCTGGAGACTTCCCTGGCGGTTCAGTGGCTAAGACTCCATGTTTCCACTGCAGGGGCACAGGTTCGATCCCTGGTCAGGGAACTAAGATCATGCATGCCGCATGGTGCAGCCCAAACAAAAAAGGTTAAGAAACTCTGTTCTTCAAAATGCACATTAAGAGGGTGAAAGGGTACCAAAAGCCAGAAAGGGCAATATGAAAAAAAAAAGTCAATCTTATTTACAAACATGTAGTAAAAATTCTAAATAAAAATAGTATACACATAGCTGATTCACTTTGCTGTACAGCAGAAACTGACACAACATTGTAAAGCAACTATAGGCCAATTTTTAAAAATTGTAGCAAATCCAATCAACTATACTTCAATAAAATTTTTTAAAATCCTATATATATATATTAAAAAAAGAAACAGTGAAAAGGCAACCTGTGATTCAGAAGATGTTGGCCAAACCCTCAGATCTGGAATATGTAAAGGACTCCCACGAATCATCAAGAAAGAGACAAATGAGTGAGAAACAGATGAAAAGACTAGAACTGGCCCTTCACCAAGGGGGATGTGGGAAAGCCCAGGATGCCATTGGTGATAAAAGCATGATGATGCCAGGGGTGGATGACATTCTTCTACAATGCTGCTGGGGTGTCAACGGGCACAACTACTTTGCAAAACTGTCTGGTATCATTTATTATAATGTACAGAGCACTATGGAATATTATGCAGCCATGAAAAAGAGTGAAACCTCTGACACGGGCTACAACGTGGATAAACCTTGAACACACGATGCTCAGTGAGAGAAGCAGACACAGAAGGACACACAGTGTGTGATTCCACTTATAGGAAACGTCCAGAACATGCCAAGTCCACAGAGACAGAAAGTGGGTTCATGGTACCAGGGGCTGGGGCAGGGAGATGCGGAATGACAGCTCATGGGGACAGGGTCTCACTGGGGATGAGAATGCTCTGCAACCAGACAGAGGTGGTTGCACAACATTGTGAATGTGCTAAATGCTGTAGAATGGTGAGTTTTGCCTCCACATTTTTAAGAAAATGAAACTTTGCACAGTGCATGGCTCAACACTTCCACTCCTAGGTGTGTTCCCAACAGAATAAGCACACAGGTGTATGTTTACCGAGAAATGTGACAAAGAAGGTTGACGGCCACACAGCTCCTGCTGCTCCAAGATGGAAACAGCCCCAAGGTCCTTGAACTGCAGGATGAGAACGTAAACAGTGACATCCTCGTAGGTGGACGTCTACACAGCATGACGTGTCGTACAACACGGGCAAATCCCCACACGCCTCGGTCCCAAGAAGAGACAGACGTAAAAGTGTGTTCCCATTGACATGAAGTGGTTTTTTTTAAATATAAATTTATTTACCTATTTATTTATTTTTGGCTGCGTTGGGTCTTCGTTGCTGTGCGTGGGCTTTCTCTAGTTGCGGTGAGCGGGAGCTACTCCTCATAGCGGTGCACAGGCTTCTCATTGCGGTGGCTTCTCTTGTTGCAGAGCACTGGCTCTAGGCGTGCGGGCTTCAGGAATTGTGGTACGTGGGCTCAGGAGTTGTGGCACGTGGGCTCAGCAGTCGTGGTTCACGGGCTGTAGAGCGCAGGCTCAGTAGTTGTGGCACACGGGCTTAGGTGCTCTGCAGCACGTGGGATCTTCCTGGACCAGGGCTTGAACCCGTGTCCCCTGCATTGGTAGGCGGATTCTTAACCACTGTGCCACCAGGGAAGTCCTGACAGGAAGTTTATAATCAGCCCAAACTCATCTAAACTGGAAAAGACCAAGTGGCCATTACTCCTGGGAGGGGAGGTAGTGGAGGGGACGGCAGAGGGGCTTCTCTGGCTGCTGGGGCTGAATTCCTAATCTTGTTCGGTTTGCACGGGGCATCCAGGTGGTGAAAATTCATACAGCTGTGCACTTATCACTGCTGTACTTTACTGTCTGTATTTTTAAAATTGAAGTACAGTTGGTGTACAATATTACATAAGTTACGGGTGTACAACGTAGGCATCCACAATTTTTAAAGGCTATGTTCCATTTATAGTCGTAATAAAATACCGGCTACATTCCCCTGTGCTGTACAATACGCGCTTGTAGCTTATTTTATACTTTGTATAAATATATCCGTGTAGCTTATTTTATACCTTGTAGCTGATTTTACATCTTACCCCTATATTTTACACCTTGATGAAGACTTTGCTTTTTTTTAAAAAAAGTTCACGATCAATATCCTGAAGGGTAGAAATCTATAGCCCAGGGTCGAAGGAAAGGATGAACAGACCTGGAGAACGTAATGAATGTTAGCTCCCCGCCGGTAATATCCAGGAAATTGGCCGTTCGTCATAATTAATGGATTATTAGTGGGCATTCAGGCACCCCAGTAATCAGAGGGCACGTCGTGATTTTGTCTAATTGAACAGTGAGCCTGGGGAGGGGGTCCCGATCTCCCCTTCCCGGCCCCTGGCTTCCTCCTGGGGGGGCCGGGAAACGAAGGGTGCCTTCTGCCCCACGGCGACTTACGTTTGGGGAAGAGATGAAATTTCAGCAGAGACAGGGAAACACTGAAGTGAAAAATCAGCCCCAAAATAATTAGAAACAGGATAAAGTAAGGAGGTCTGACCACAAATCAAATATACAGGCATCAGTTAAAGTCAAAACCTGAAGCAAGAAGGGGCCAGCGGGGAAAGTCAGAGGCGGAGATGGACTGGGGACCCTCCCAGCACCTGCCAACCCAGCGTCCAAGCCCTGTCAGCCCTCACTCCCCACTCGCTTCATCCATAGCACAGGGGTCCAATGTTCCTTCTAAGGGGGTCTTTAATTTCTAGGTTTAAACTAAAAACAAATAGCACAAAACTCTGAGAAGGACAGGGTGGCGGGGCCCTGGTGAGAACACGGCAAAGATGGGAACCATAAATCCACCTGACAGGTGAACGGATGAAGAAAATGTCTCTTTAGGTGCGATGGGATACGATTCAGCCTTGAAAGGGGAGGGAAATCCTGCCACTTGGAACAACCCGGATGGACCTTGAGGATATGACGCTCAGTGAGAGAAGCCAGACACAGAAGGACACACAGCGTGTGATTCCACTCATAGGAGGTCCCTAGAGGAGTCCGATTCCATAGCGACAGACAGTAGGAGGGTGGGGGCCGGGGCCTGGGGGAGGGGAATGGGGAGTGAGTGTTTCATGGGGCTAGAGTCTTGGTTTGGGAAGATGGAAGGGTTCTACAGATCTGCTGTATCACACACTACCTACCGGTTACAGTACTATTTATGCAATTAAACTCCCTTAAGAGGGGAGATACACCTTCTGACTGCAATCAAAGAAAAAAATATTTTTTTTTAAATAGAAAAATGCACCTCCGGGGCGGGAGCCCAGGTGAGGCTCTCGCTGGGCTCCCCCCACAGGGGGGCTGGTTGTTCTGAGCAGCCCGGACCGAGGGTGGAGGGTGTGAGCCGGCCAGGGACCGCAGGGCTGAGCCACCTCTGGGCCGTCCACGGAGCACAGCGTTCTGGGTTCACGTGTGGGGTCACTGTGTTCAGTGGTTAACAAGTGTTTTGAGCAGCGCCCACCACCATCCCATATTGTGAGGATCTGATGCCCTTCCGGGGTGGGTAAGGGCAGGGCTTTGGGGCCTTGGGGTGATGGAGACACAGACAGCTGGGATGCTGTGGGCGCCTGGAGTGAGTTGAATGGTGGCCCCCTGAAAGATATGTCCACCTCAATCCTGGGAACAGGACCTTATTTGGAAATGGGGTCTCTGCAGATGTGATGCAGTGAAGGGTCTGAGATGAGGTCCTCCTGGATGAAGTGGCCCTACATCCAATGACAGGGTCCTTCTAAGAGACAGAAGAGGAGAAGACCCGTGAAGACGGAGGCAGAGACGAGAGGGATGCGGCCAAAAGTCCAGGGACGCCTGGAGCTCCCAGAAGCTGGAAGAGGCAGAAAGGACCCTCCCCTGGAGGCTCTGGAGGGAGCTCAGCCCTGGGACACCTTGACCTCAGATGTCTGGTCCCCAGGGCTGGGGGAGGATGCATATGGGACATTTCACGCCTCCCCTTTTGTGGCCATGGGTGACGGCTGCCCCAGGACACTCACCCAGTACCTCGGTTTGAAATTTCTCAATCCCCCCCACTTTTCCTCCTCAAGTCTGATAATAGGGCTCCTGTTGGCAGGAACGCTGTCTCGTGCAACTTCCCTGGGGACCCCAGAAATAACTAAAGGAGGGGCTTTGTTGCCCGGGAGCCCAGTGTTCGGTTTGCAGCTGGTTCCCTTCACCCTGCCAGGAGTCGCCCAGATCACGGTTATACCTGATGGCAAGAGACAGATCCTGACCCAAAGGATGAAGACAAACCATCCAAAAGGATGAGAATCACGTGTTCCAGGGCATTGAGCCACCACGGGGAGGCCGACAGAGGCGACTGTCTCCATGCCGTCATCTGCTACCACTGAGTATTTAGCCGTGTGCAACCATCACCCTCAAAACCACAGGAGGAGGGCTGTCCTCAGGCATTTCGAGGAAAACCTACAGCCAAATCTACATGAACTCCATTCCCACATCATGCAGCAAACGCACACATTGGGCTGAAAATTAGGGCAGAACTGTTAAACATGGGAGAATACCTCTCCCCTTGGAGCAGAATGGGAACTTGGAACTAGAATCAGGCACTTTCCTTGTCTTTCCCTGAGGTATCTGACCCAACTCATCCCTCAGATGGATTCCTGGCCATTGTCACCCAGAACAAGAAATTGCCTGAAGTTGCTTATTTTTTTTACCAGCTGTTCTCGGGGGACAGGGGATCATGTCTGTCCTTCTATCGCCCAAGTGTTCGCATGATTTTCTCGCTGCCACAATGTCTTCTTCAAACATTAACATTTCATTCTTTTTCTTACGTAGTTTTATTTTTAAATTTTCCTCCGAGACGTGGCCCTGTTATAAGTTGGCAGTGGAAGAGTTCAGAGGGTACCATGGATTCACCTGTGTGACTCACCCAATCTTAGAAATAACCATCTGATCCCATCTTGTCTCCTCTATGGTGGCCAACATGTCAGCGGAGCCCCAAATCCTAGGGACAAATTTGCTCTCCGGGAGGTGCCCAGGGACACACCCTGTGCTTGAGAATCCCTCCAAGGTCAAGAGATAGACAAGAAAAAGCCGGGGAGGGGGCAGGGGGGAGGGTCTGGGTCCTATGTCTCAGGACACCGTCCCTGGGGACAGGAGTGCAGGACCAGAGACTAGGCAGTGTTCTCGGCAGCCCAGGTGCTCAGGGCCCAAACCCTGAGGCCACAGTCATCGCACTGTCCCCTCTACCAGCCCACAGGGGCCCCACAAACGTGGGTAGAAATGCAGCAGGTGCTCATTTGTCCCGAGAAGTTACCTGGATACATTTGGAAACAGCCGCTCTTTATGCCACTTCTGTACTTGCTTTTGCAGGGCACCCCCCTCAATGGGCCCTGAGACCTACGAGGACCGAGGCACCGGTTCCTCGGGTTTTGCAGCAGGTCCCAGGACCGCGTCCGCTCCTGCACGGCACCCCCCGAGGTGGCCACACTCCCACCCCACACAAGAGCACCTGATCCAGGTCAGGCCACTCCCCATGGTGAGCGCCACGGCTGTGCCTTCTCAGAGCTCGTGTTCGCAGGAAGGATCAAATGGTACATGGGTACCAGATGCCACGGTAATGGGGAGTAGAGATTCCTGCAGGGAAATACCTGGGGGGAGACAGGCTGGGGGTCTTGGGATGGCGGTTGGGGAATGGCCCCTCTGCAGAGCTGACATTTAGAAAGAGCTGATACCAGGAGAAAGCAATCCAGACACAGGAGCAGTACGTGCAAAGGTCCTGGGGTGGGTGTGGACATCAATGCTGAACAGAGTCAGGGGGACCATGGGCCTCTTAAAGGGCCTTGTGTAGCATCTTGTAGGGCAGCAGCGCCCGAAGTTTTTCCCGACTGTGCTGAAGGATCATAGTTACCCTCCATCGACTCTGCCCGGGCAGATGGAGCCCATGGATTTGTGCTGAAACTCAACTCTTCTAACCAACAGCCAGGTGGTCTTGCCCAGACCTCGTCCCAGTTCCTAGGGCCCGCACATCCTTCTCTTTCCCCTGCATCCACGATGCTTCCCTGACCCGTTTTGCTTCATAAAATCGAAGTGAAAAATTAACGCTCTGAGCCCCCGCCTGCACGGAGCTCATCCCCAAGGGGGGCTGCGTGAAGAACCCGAAGTTGCGGGTGTGTCCTGTGTCCTTCTTTCCTTGTGGTCCCCAGATCTCCCCGCTGCAGTGCTCTGTCATGGCCTTGACGAGACTTTTTTTTTTTTTTTTTTTAAAGAGTCAGCTCCAACTACCTGGAACACTGAGGCTGGTTCCCTTTTGTGAACCTAGTTCTTTTTTTTTAAGATGTTGGGGGTAGGAGTTTTTAGTAATTTATTTATTTATTTTTGCTGTGTTGGGTCTTCGCTTCTGTGCATGGGCTTTCTCTAGGTGTGGCAAGCGGGGGTCACTCTTCATGGCGGTGCACGGGTCTCACTATCGCGACCTCTCTTGTCGCGGAGCACAGGCTGCAGACGCGCAGGCTCAGTAGCTGTGGCGCACGGGCTTAGTTGCTCCACGGCATGTGGGGCCTGCCCGGACCAGGGCTCGAACCCGTGTCCCCTGCATTAGCAGACGGATTCTCAACCACTGCGCCACCAGGGAAGCCGCTTGCGGAGCCTTTTGAAGCCTCGCCTGGGACAGGCTGTTCATTTCCTGCGCTTCTCCCTGAAATAACTCAACCCTCTGCAACACCCAAAGCAATCGGGGCGGCTCGAGGATTAATCACCACACAAATTTCTTCTTTGGAGTCAAGGTTAATTTTAAATTATCACAAGGCAGAAGAGGCTTTAATTACGGAGAAGCATGGGGCCCCGGCACCCCCGGGAGTGGCCTCCGCCTCCCGAGGAGACGCACGGGGTTTCCAAAGGTTGGAATAAAATATGAAACCGAGCTATATTTGTAACAATGGGCAAATCAAAGCCCGCGTTTAATTTTCACCGTGCATTTTTTTGGGGGTGGGGGGCATGGAAATCCAGTTCGGGGCATTCTCCTCCAGCTTCCAAATGAATGAGCGCCTCGGGGAAAATCTTCTACCTGCCTGACACCCCTGCAGAGTTTCCTAAGGAATTTGCTCACCTTGTGACAGTCAAGGGTCGATCCCAGCTGGCGGGCAGGTGGCCCGGCTGGCGGGGCAGGAGAGGTGGGGGCAGGGCGCCTCACGGCCTGGATTCCGAAGCATCCCAGTGGTGCTGCTTCTGCGGCCCCTTCCTCTCCTCTTTGTCTTCAACCCCGCGCCCTCCCGGAAATCACCGGAAAAGCTTCGACCACCACCACTCAGTAAACAAAAACGTTTCGGTGCAGGGGCATCAAGTGACAAGGCTGTGATTCACTGCATCTCGTTCTAAAGCCGGGTCTGGAGTGAATGCTAATCCTTCATTATGTAGGATGCATTGGGTTTTCTTTCCTTTTTTTTTTCCTTACCCTTTCTGCCCTCTTTTCTTACTAAAATGACAGTCAGGCTGTGAAGCCTAATAATTGTCCGTGAGTGGGTCTGGCTGATTGTCCGTCTTGATTTTGCCTCTGAGGCAGGCTCCTTACTCCGCGGGGGTCAGGGGTCTCCTGCTAAATCATGCATACCCACAATCCCTCGTGAATTACGCGGCTGACAAGCCGGCGCTAATGATTAAACCAAGCTGCATTGAACTCCGGCACTAAATTGCTATTACTTGCGTGATGGATTACACTTCTAATGAGCTGATTATTGCCACAAGTGACCTTGTGGGCTGAGAGAGTGTTTCAATAGGGCCAACATCTCTGACACACCCGGTGTCACCGCGGCACCGACGTGTCCACGTGTGTGCACACGTGGGTGTGAGTACATGTGTGCACGCGTGTAGGCATGTGTGTGCATGCGTGCGGGCACCTGCGCTTTATCTCTTTTTTATCCTGGATTTGTTCCTCGGTTTTTCCACTGCTCCTTGGAGCAGACACCCTAATGGGACCTGCCATCTGAGGTGTGCCCCTCATTAGGGAGTTCTAATAGACATGAAATTAAAATGTCCAATGACTAGTACGTGCGCAGCGTAAACCGGGGGGTCCCGTGAGTGTCCTCACACTCCACAGCAGGGTAAGAAAAAGGACCTGGGGAGGAATAGATGTTCTCCAGGAAGCTACGCACACGTTCTCCAGGTGGGAAATGCATGTGGAATGGGCACCAGTTTGAAGCAAAGCCCTAAAACTTCCTCTGAAGTTTAACTCGCCTGGAAAAGCCCATAATGACCAATGGGCTCAGGGCATGGGTACAAAGAGGGGAATGAGGTGATAGCGTGGACGGAAGCCCATCACCCCCAGCGAGGGATGGGTGGTCCCCACGAGGGCTTCGATGCAGTTCAGAGGAGGTGGGAGTTCGTGAAAAGCCACCCGGTGTCCCCAGGGTCTGTGTTTCTGCCGAGCTCCGGGTGTGCCCCTGTCGACTTAAAAAAAATGCACAATGCAAGAGTCATGAGTTAAGTCTTATTTGGGGCAAAATGAGGAGTACAGCCTGGTGAGACAGCATTTCAGACAGCTCTGAGAAACCGCTCCAAAGAGGTAGGGGGGAAGGTCAGTATGTATGGGACTTTGGTGAAGGGGGAGTGCATGCAGTCAAGCACATACTTTTGCAGAAGGTTTCTGCTAGTCTCGTGCAGCAGATGTCACCAGAAAGGAGTTTAGTGCTTTTCTAGATACAAGGAGATGCAAGCATTGGGCTCATAAGATCATCTCCTGAAAATCTCTAACTATCTGAAGGCCTGTTCTGCCAGTTTTTCCCAGAGCAGAGGGCCTCATTCCTGGTCTCCACCCTGAGCTCCTTTCCGGGGGTGTTGAAGGTCAGCAGCTGCAGCGGCTCTTGATTTAATCCTTGTAGAGGTAGACGGCAAGGGCCAATTTGTAGCTGACACCCTCCATGGGACGGCCAGGTCAGCCTGGCAGGGGGAGCGGCCCACGGGATGCCCAGATCTCAGGAATTGTTGGTCCCACCACGTGGCTGGCTGAGGGTGCATCCCAACCGAGAGAGACCTTGGGCCCCACTGAGGGGGAACAGGTGCTTCTGGGGACAGGGATGCAATGACCATCTTCTGGTTAAACAAGCCAACCACCAAGACAAGAACAGGTCTCTGCGGCACGTGCTGGTGGCCACTGTGGGAGCTGCAGTTGCTGCGCCATCTTGAACCAGCTTCTGCCACTTCCCCAAGTCGAGGCTCCGAGATCCCACTGAAAGGAGGGGTGTCACAGGAGAAGCTGAGAGTCCAGGTTTCATTTGGGCCACCATTCTAGAATTCTCCACGCGCTCCAGAGGGCAGTTTCCTCTTCAGCAGGACACAGCTGTGTGCTTCCTGGGGTGGCCATAATAATGTGCCGTAAACTGGGAGGCCCAAATTATCCCATATCCACCCCCATCCCGGGGACAAGGACTGAGGTCAAGGTGTCCCAAATTATCCCATATCCACCCCCATCCCGGGGACCAGGACTGCGGTCAAGGTGTCCCAAATTATCCCATATCCACCCCCCATCCCGGGGACCACAACTGAGGTAAATGTGTCCCAAATTATCCCATATCCACCCCCCATCCCGGGGACCACGACTGAGGTCAAGGTGTCCCAAATTATCCCATATCCACTGCCATCCCGGGGACCAGGACTGAGGTCAAGGTGTCCCAAATTATCCCATATCCACCCTCCATCCCAGGGACCAGGACTGAGGTCAAGGTGTCCCAGGGCCGTGCTCCCTCCAGAGGCTCCTGGGGAGGGTCCTTCCCACCTCTTCCAGCTTCTGGAGGCTCCGGGCATCCCTGGGCTTGTGGCCGCATCTTTCCCGTCTCTGCCTCTGTCTTCCCTGGGCTTCTCCTCTGTCTGTGTCTATCCTCTTCTGCGTCTTAGAAGGACCCTGGCATTGGATGCAGGGCCAGCCTCATCCAGGAGGACCTCATCTCAGACCCTTCACTGCATCACATCTGCAAAGACCCTGTTTCCAAACAAGGTCCCGTTCCCAGGTTCTTGGTCTTTTATGGGCTGAATTTTGCCCCCCACCTAAATTCACATGTTGAAGTCCTGGCCTCCTGGGCCCTCATAATGTGACTATTTGGAGACAGCAGTCTTTAAAGAGGTGATAAAGCTACAAAGAGTCCTGATCCCATAGGACTGGTGTCCTTATAAGACGAGGAGATCAGGGCACAGACACACACAGAGGGACGACCCTGTGAGGACACGGGGAGGAGACGGCCATCTACACGCCCAGGGGAGAGGCCTTGGGGGGAACCGGCCCTGCTGACACCTGGGATCTCAGATTCCAGCCTCCAGGACTGGGAGACATAAATGTCTGCTGCTTAAGATAAAAACACATAATCCAACTCTATATTGTCTACAAGGGACTCATCTGAGATCCAAAGACAGAAATAGGTTGAAAGTGAAAGGATGGGAAAAGATATCCCTGCAAATCATAACCGAAAGAGAGCAAGGGTGGCTGTACTGATATCAGACAAAACAGGCTTTTTCTTTAGAAGAGTTTTAGATTTACAGAAAAATTATATATATATAATTGTGCGTAACTATATTTATAAGTACTCTATGATCTTATAATATTAGAATCATTAAAATTGTCATTTTGGAATTATTATATTATTTTAATCAATTTTATTTATATATTCTCTAGAACTATATAAGTACATGTATAATTATTTAAATGTATACATATGATGTATAATTCTATAAATATATAAAGTTATATTACATAAACATATGAATGTATAATCATATAAATATATAAATTTATATTATAATTTATATGATTATACGACTATATAATCACATTACATAATTATATAATGTATAAATATATCATTATATTATGTAAATATACAATCATATATATACTATATGTAACTATATTATATAATATGTAAATATAAAATAGATTAAATTATCTTATATATAAATTATATGTATATAAAATTTCACACACACAGTATGTATGTAGAGCCTGACTCCCATTTGTATGACAATGTACATATTTGAACACATAGAGAAAGGACATCTACCCAGCATCAATAACGGTTGTGACCACGGAATGAGATTATTGGCGATTTTTTCATTTACTTCCCTGTGCCTCTGGGCACTTTCTCGATGCCCCATGGTGACCGTAGGGTCGTTAGCTGTTGTCTCCAAAGCACTTACAGAAGGAAGAGCCCGGGGATGGGGAACAGAGCTGGTGCAGGGTCAGGCGCCGGGCAGGCAGTGGGAAGGATGTCTGAGGTGACACTGCCCTCTGAGTTGGGTGGCCCTGGCATCTGCTCCATGTCTAGGGGGTGAACGAAACCCCAGGATGCAGCCAGCATGGTCTGCACACCCCGTCTGCACAGCTGACGCGATTCCATTTCCAGAGGTGGCCCCTTCCTGCCCCTCCCTCCCCTTCAGGAGACGTGGAAGTCCCCTCCCAGGTCCCTGGGGTCTGGCCAAGCCTCCCTTTGGGTTCAGGGGTGCCTCATTCAGCCCTGCCTGGGCTTTGCTTGTCTTGTCCAACCTGGCGTACCTGGGGCAGCGCCTGAGGCCTCCCTCATGCCCACCTGGCTTCAGGGTCCCCGTGGGGCCTGATAACTCTGCTGTAATGGGGACTGGACCCCACTGCTCTACCTGCAAAGAGTCCAGGTAAGGGGAAGGACCCACGGTCAACCTCATGCATCCCCGTCTGCAACCTCAGCATCCAACTCCCCATCTGCCAAGCCACCCCGTGACCAGGGACGGCCCCTGTTCCTACACCCGTCAGAATCAAATATCAAGAACTGGCCAAGTCTCAGTTCTGTCATCTCTAAAACAGTGAAAATCACGATTAATTGTGAGAGTAAACTGCACGAATGTACACAGCAATGCCATGCAGTCTGGAAAGACCTTGACAAATATAAGGGATTAGCTCATGCTTTTTTTTTTTTTTTACAAAACAGAGAAATTGCATTTTTTGAGATTGTTTCTCCTACAGAGGAAGCATTTTGTCCAGAACATTTTAACCCTGCTCTGAAATAGGTTCTGTCAGCTGGAGCCCGCTTGGGGCCTGGGCCGCCCCATGGCCGGGATGTAGGGGGTCAGTGGAGGTCTCCAGTGAGCATCCTGGGGTGTGGTCCCTGGAGAGGGTGAATTGCCAGCCAGGTAAGGGCTGATGTCAATCACCCAGATGGACCCCCAGCAAAGACATTCAGGAGGTCTCAGGAGAGGGTCCCCCGGTCCAGTCTCGATGGATGGCAGCCCCCAGAAGAAAGCACTCCGGTCCTCATCTTGATTTTGGACTTCCAGTCTGCAGACCTGTGCGAGGAGAAACTTCTGCTCTAAAGTCACCCAGCCTGTGGCCATTTGTCACGGCCACCTCCGGAGGCCAATACAGAGCTCACGACTACCTTATTTCCTCCCACTTCCTGCGTGAACCTGCACTCCTCACCAACCCAGCACACCTGGCCTCCCGAAACCATGTCCCTTCCCCACCCACCTGCAGGTGTTTCCTTCAAGGTCCAGAACCAGTCTCACTGTCGTGGACTGAATATGTGTGTGTGCCTCCAAACTCACATGTGGAAGCCCTGACCCGCAGTGGGCTGATATGAGGAGGTGGGGCCTTTGGGGGGTGATTAGGGCTAAAGGAGGGTGGGATTTTCATCTTTCATGGTGGGATTAGTGCCCTTAGACACCAGAGCTCTCTCTCTCTGTTTCTATCTCTCCGCCCTCCCCCGCCCGATGTGAGAAGGGGAACCCCACACTTTCACCTCCAGCAACAGGACAAATGAGACCCTGCAGACAGGCAAGAACGTCCTCTCCCAAACTCTCACGGTGCCGACCGCAGATGCGCTATGTAACTTGGGGGCTGGTGCGTTGCTTTGCCGAATCCCATTTAAGCCTTGAAGCCATATGCCAGCTCCAGGCCTCCTTGGAAAGCACGACACACGTGGTGTAGATTTCCACGGGAGCGTAAACCCACAGGCCCCGGGCGCGGGTGGGGAGAGCCAGAACAGGAGTTGTGCATCGGCTTTGCTCTGTAATTTAAGAAAGAAGAGGAAGAAGCCAAACGGAATCTGTGTGATTCTGCTGGTGACACCACAGGCGAGCTCTTTGGAAAAGCAAACCCGGGGTTTCAGTTCACAGATGCTCCGTGGAGACCCTCTCTCTCCGAGGAAGCTGCTCTCTCTGGGAACACGGAAGGTCCGGATTCAGCACATCGCGTCCCGTTCAGCGGAAAAGCAAATGTCCCTTGATAAGGTGCCTTTAGGAACATAATTCCATTTCACGGTGGCTGGGAAAAGCTGAAGGAATCTGTAGGCTCCCCGCTCCCGCCACGCGGCTGGAGACCACATTCTTGGACACACGCCCCTTGTCATCCCTGGATAAACAGCCTCTGACACATTTTCAATATGATTACATTAGAACAAGTGGGTCGTGATTGATAACCTAATATCCAGGCCACGCAAGCCATCCATCACGGGAAGTATATTAATTATTCAATGTAGCTCTCTAATGCAAGAATCAATGTTGGAAATGAAGAAAAGGAACTCCAAACTCCCGGCAGACCCCAATGACACCATACACAAGGAATACTAAATAATCACTCTGTAATCAGCGGCTTAATAAAATCCATTCATTTCTCTGTCAAAGGCACAGCACCGCTTCATTTTACAAAAGGATAATTGAATATATTTGTAAGGTTTTTCTTTTTTGGACACAATTACATGCGTGTTTTAAAGCGGTCCTTAAGTCTGAAACATACAACCGATATTTACATGTTAGCAGTTGGGATGTACTGTTAAGGGTGGATGTGATAGGGACCCTCATAGATTAAGGGGAGATGTAATAGGGACCCTCATACAGGGAATCGGACACAAGGTGGTGAGTTCTTGAAGGGAGAACAGGACCTGGGTGGGTTCCAGCTCAGAGACCCATGAACTCCTGTGAACTCAAGAACCCGGCGGGGCCTGACCCTGCCGGGAACACGGTTCAGACCCTCGCTCCTGGTTTGAATAAGCCTCCTTTGCTGGTAGGGCTGGATGGATGTAGCTCCCACGGGAGCCTCACCCCATACAAAGTTAGGTTACAAAGTTTCACATTTTTCTGTTCACTGTAATTCTTTTTCTTTTAATTTAAGGCAGCGGAAATGTGGAGAAAGAGAGTGCCTTCCACGGGTATTTCTGATGCGCCCTCTGTACTGCCATATTCGACAGGGGGCCAGTTCCAAACCCAGGGAGGGGAGGTGGAGGCCTCAGGCCCCAGGCAGGCGGCAAAGGAAATGCGTGTGTGGGCGGGACTGACGTTGATGGTAAACATGCACTTAGCATCTGCCGGCGACCTTTTAGGAAAGAAATGTTCTTTAACTTTGTTGAGATGATGCCTCCAAGTTTGATCCCAGGAGAAACTCCACACTTTAGAAATCTGAAGAACCAAATGCATTTTCCACATCCCGTTCAGTTACACCTGGGAATCAATATAAGACCATGAATACATAAGATACTTGGCCAAGTGCCCAAGCTTTTGGGACACAGGCTGTGGTTCTGGGTTCAAGGGAGTTATCACAGGGCTCTGAGGAGTCCTGGTAGCAGGAAGTCTGGAGTTGTTGCTACCTGAATGGTTGATTCAGCTCCTCAGTGGAATCGTTAAGGAAGAGGTTCTCATCTCAACTTGGTGGCATTTGTGTTTGGGTGCCCCCCCTTGTGGCACAAAGTGGCTGCCACTGTTCCGGACATCACATTCTTCTACCATAGCACCAATGGCAGGAAGAGAACGTCCCTGCTCTCACATCTACCCACTTCAATTAGGAAAACCCTTCCCAGAATCTGGCTCAGGCATCCCTGCTAAATCCACCAGCTGGAAGTGTAGCTGCCAGGGAGCTGAGAAGGGGAGGGTGGGCGCCAGGTGTTTTCTGTTATGAGAGGTGGGTGAGCCAGGAAGGCTTTGGACAGGTGGACAGGGTACCCTCCTGAGGGCATTTCTGTTCCCCAGGAGACGATGCACCTAGAGGTTGGGAAGACTCCAGAGGAGGGTCCTTCCTGCCTCTTACTGCTTCTGGGGGCTCCGGGTGTCCCTGGGCTCGTGGCCGCAACCCTCCCGTTTCTGCCTCCATCTTCATGAGGCTTCTCCTCTGTGTCTGGGTCTCTCCTCTTCTGTCTCTTAGAAGGACCCTGTCATTGGATGTAGGGACACCCTCATCCAGGAGGACCTCATCTCAGACCCTTCACTGCATTATAGCTGCAAAGGCCCTCTTTCCAAATAAGGTCCCTTTGCCAGGTGGACATGAATTTGGGGCTGGCGGGGGGTGGGGGGGATACTCATCAACCAACACTGACTCCCTGGGCCTCGCCGTGAAGGGCGGGGCTGGAAGGGAAAACGTGGGGCGGAGTCTCCCTGTTTCCGTGCAGGGGTTGTCCTAGCAGATGTTATCCACGAGCTGCAGGGGCACACTGGTCATTGCCCTCTTTCTCTCCAGGTCCAGACAAGACTTAAATTCTCAGAGACCAGGCGGGCGTCGGGAGAGGCAGGTAACAGCCCCTGCACAGGGGTTGCAGGTGAAGGTGCTCAGGAAGGTCTGAAGCCACATCCGAATCGGTAAACCTCACTTTGGTCTGGGATAATGACATGATCTCAGCCCAAAAGCACAACGGGCTTTCTCTGTCCCCAGATGCCAGTGTTCCTCTAAATTGTGGCAGCTGCCACCCTTCCCAGCAGAACAGGACAGACCAGCGGTCAGAGCACCTGCGGGCAGCTTAGGTGGTGCCGGGTGAGCTGGGTGAAGGTCGCAGGGCCCGTCTTCGCCCTCAGCTCTGTCCTGGCCTGAGAGACCAAGGGAGACAGAGTCAGGAAGTGTGGACGCTCCTCCCAGGCACATGGGGATGCAGGACCCTCACTCCACATCCTCTCTGATGCTGTGGGCTCCTAAGGGTGCATCATGAATTATGCATTTCCCTGTCTCTTGTCTGTCCCCTGAATACGAATCCCGTGAAACAGGGGCTGGTCTGACCCGCTCACGGCCGACTCCCAGCCGCTGAGACCCCAGCTGGCACCTAATAGATACAAGGGAATTCCCTGTCTCTCCTTTTCATGGCTGAGTACTATTCCACTGTATAGATGGACCTCACCGAGTCCATCATTCACCTGTCGGTGGACATTTGGGCTCTATCCACCTTGGGTCTCTCCCCTGACACTCCCCGACCTTCTGGGTGCGAGGCGTGCTTCCCCACCAGAGAAGGGAGCTGTTCACAGCATCCCTAAATGTACAAAATGAGTGATGAGATTTTAAGAGGTTTTTTTTCCTGCAACCCTGTGTTGGGAAGACCCATGAAAGCAAAGGGAACAAACCAAAGCAAGGCAGTCTTTCCTTCCTGGGCTGCCTGCTCACTAATGGCCGAGCGGCGTTTATTTAGCTGTCTTTTGCCCACACATCTGGCGAATATTCGAGGGCACTGAAGGAAGTGGTCCTGCCTTCCGAGAGTCACCCTGCAGGGTTTGGGTAGATGAAGCCTTGTTAACAGGATGGTCCTGCCTGAATGTGACGCAGGACCCTCTCCAGGGGACAGCTCCCGGAGTGCCCTCATTTTCCAAAGTCCTGGGGTTCAGACGAGGGGGACCCCTTTCTGAGCGATGCTGGAAAGAACTCATGGAAAAGGTTAGCGTTAGAGTTGGGTGTCAGGCATATCTGATTTTCCTAGGGTTTAGGCTTGAAAACAACCTTATTAGCTTCATGCTCATGCCTCCGGGGAGGCGGGGGCTGCCTCGGAGATGCGGTGTGTCAGAATAATCCGAAGCAAAGGGGGCTCAGCCGGCACTGAGGCTGCAACACAGGCAAAGCCATCTTTGTTTTGGTTTCCGCTTTCCTCCCCATTAATAAACAGGAAACCACCAAAATAGCTCATAAGGGGGTCTCCATAGGAACCACCGAAATCCCCAAACCAGGAGACATACAACCCTTGATCCTCAGTAATGTGGGAGCCGTCCACCCCCAAGCAGAGGTCGGATACATGGGGCGACCAGCTCTCTCCACGCCCAGAGCTCACACCTGGGTCCTGACCTTCCCTGTTTTACCCTCAAAAGTGTCCCAATCTGGGTCAGAAAATATGACACAATCCATCCAGTGGTTTAGTTCTCCATGCTTGGGAAAAAACAAAACAAAACAAAAAACAAAAAGCAACCTCTCAAAACACCCTGTTTCTAATAATCAGTAATGGATGCATTTCAACATGCCATTGGGAAAAGCGTGTTTAGGACAATTTACAACAAAACTGTCAAATCCTTCTCAGAAAGACCCCTGGAATACAGAGGCAGGGGATGCAGCATATATATTCGGGCCAAGAAAGGCTTGTTTTTGTCTTCATGTTAGGCAAAGTTTAAAATAATAATAATAGTAATAATAATAGAAAAGGACACTTTATAATGGCAAGTGTGCTTGGGGTTTTTGTTTGTTTGTTTGTTTTCAATTCACTGCTGATGTCAGTTGATTAAATCGCGGTTCAGGAGGTCAGGGCAGCTGCCACCCAATTATCTATTCACTGATTAACCCGAAACACAACAAGTGTCCACTAGGTATGTGAATAGCTTAGGAAAAACATGTCCAGTCATTTAAAAATTGTAAATCTATGCAGTATGAATACAAACCAGACATTCACTGCTCAGGGGCAAGGCTGGTTTTGTTTCAGGCACCGGTTTCAAGAAAGAAGGGCAAGAAATAGGTCTCTCATTATATTTCTTTAGCAGACTGTTATCCTGGGAAACCGTCGCTTAAAGGTGCCAGAGTGGGCTGCTGCAAATTAATGACAGTTGCCTTCCCCAAACGCAAACCTGTTTCACGGAGGGGAATTGCTGACACGATTCCCCACGTGCGGGAAGCGGCATTGTTTGGAAGAAGAGGGGCTGAAATCCAGAAACCAATGTGCTCACTACCTCAAGTCCCATCAACGGCATTGAAAAATTATCCGCCCAACCTTTCAGGAACGTCTCTTCCGTGTTAATGCTGGGCTTTTCTTTTTTTCAGCTTTTTTCTTTTCCTTAAAATCATACAGACTCTCCGAGCTCCTCGTAAGCGCTGGGCTTTGAGCGTGGAAAGACATCTTGGCCAGATGTGGCATCTTTTACTTTCTCTTAAAAATCTAACCGTAGAGATGAAAGTATTTGCAAAGCAGAAATAGAGTCACAGTAGAGAAAAAATTTATAGTTATCAAGGGGGGAAGTGGGGGGGTGGCATGAACTGGGAGATTGGGATGGACATCTATACACTACTATGGATAAACTAGATAACTAATGAGAACCCACTGTATCGCACAGAGAACTCTACTCAGTGCTCTGTGGTGACCTACATGGGAAGGACATCCAAAAAGAGGGGACATTCGTATACATATGACTGATTCACTTTGTTGTACAGCAAGAAACTAACACAACATTTTAAAGCAACTATACTCCAATAAAAATTAATGAAAAATAAATCTAACCTTTCTAGGGACTTCCCTGGCGGTCCAGTGGTTAGGACTCCGTGCTTCCACTGCAGGGGACGAGGGTTCAATCCCTGGTTAGGGAACTAAGATCCCACAAGCCACGCAGCACAGCCAGAAAAAAAAAAAATATATATATATATATATATATAACCTTTCTACATGGTTCACCGCGTACATCAAGGAAAACAAAGAACCTAGGATACTAGGTGCCAATTTAACGAGTTTCCTCATTCCTTGGACAGTAAATGTTTACAGACTCTCCCCCGGGTGGAACAAGGGCACCCTCCGGAGGCTGGTGGTACCATGGGGGACAGATGTACAATGTATTTAGTATCTCTGTGCCCTTCTGGAGTATTCAACTACCCCAGAGTCCGTTTCCTTTCTTTTTCTTTTTTTTAATTTTTACTGGAGTAGAGTTGTTTTACACTGTTGTGTTAGTTTCTGCTGTGCAGCAAAGTGAATCCATTATACATGTACATATATCCCCTCTTTTTTTAGATTCTTTCCCATATAGGTGATTACAGAGTACTGAGTAGAGTTCCCTGTGCTATACAGAAGGTCCTTATTAGTTATCTAGTTTATATACAGTACTGTGTATGTCAACCCCAATCTCCCAATTTATCCCTCCCCCGCTTACCCCCTGGTAACCATAAGTTTGTTTTCTACGTCTGTGAATCTACTTTTGTTTTATAAATAAGTTCATTTGTACCATTTTCTTTAGATTCCTCGCCCCGGCTGGAAAGTTAGTGAACAGCATCTGCTGAAATTAAAGCTATTCGTTCTATCCCACTTCTCCCGCCAACATGCAAAACGCCTCTCTGACTTCCTTTGCCTGCCTGTGGACCAAGTAAAATTCCAAAACTTGTCATAGTCCTGGGATGCTCTCTGGCTAAACTCCCTCCTTGACCGAATCCTGGTGTCCCAACCCCACTCAGAGAGCTCGGTCCCACCTGTGACATCACATCCACCTATGGGCTTAGGTGTTCTCGTCCCGGCAGGGAGCCACACGTGAAGTCTCAGCCTCGGATGACCCATGGCCAGGTTCCCCCGGGAAGCATCCCTGGGACCACAGGTGGATCCTCAAGACCCTCTCCAAGCATCTTATAACAGCGCCATGGTTTCTGCTCCTTTAGCTGGCCAGGCGGTGTGGACAGGTGAGCCAGCCTTGAAGGTTTCCCTTACATGAAACATAAACCGGGACTTCCCTGATGGTCCAGTGGTTAAGACTTCGCCTTGCAGTGCAGGGGGTGAGGGTTCGATCCCTGGTTGGGGAGCTGAAATCCCACATGCCTCGCAGCCAAAAAACGGGAACATGAAACAGAAGCAATGCTGCAACAAATTCAAAAAAGGCTTTAAAAATGGTCCACATCAAAAAATTTTTTAAAAAAATGAAAAGAAACATAAACCAACAAAACGAATGAGGCTGTCCTGGTCCCCGAGGGGCCTGACTTGGGCCAGCTCTCATTGAATGCCACAGGGAGGCCTCCTTCCGGCTGAGAACCAGTTCATCTGTAATTGTGGTAACATGGAAATTGTTCGTGAATTTCATAACATCAAGTTCGTCATTTTAACCAAAGTGAACGGTTCAGTTCAGTGGGGCTTGATTTAGCATAGTCACGATGCTGTGCAACCATCACTTCTCTGTGGTTCCACAACCTTCTCATCCCCCCAAGGAGACCCCGTCCCCATGTCACTTCCCCTCCCCCTCCCCCAGCCCCTGACACCATGAACCCATTTTCTGTCTGTGGATTTGCCTGTTCTGGACGTTTCCTATCAACGGAATCACACACTGTGTGTCCTTCTGTGTCTGCTTCTCTCACTGAGCATCGTGTGTTCAAGGTCCATCCACGCTGTAGCCTGTGTCAGAGCTTCGCTCCTTTTCACGGCTGAGTCATATTCCACTGTGTGCATGGGCCCCGTGCTGTGTATCCATCCATCCACCCGTCCATCCATTCATTGACAGATATTTGGTTTGCTTCCCCCTTCTGACTGTTGTGAATAGCACTGCCATGAACACGGGTGTAGAAACTATTGTTTGGGTTCCTTTTTCAATTCTTTTTGATCCATATATATGCACACCCAGGGGTGGGATTACTGGGTCTTACAGAAATTCTATGCTTAACTCTGACAACCCCCTGGGCTCCATTTGACGGCTCGGGCCAGGGTCTAACAGCCTCCCGTAGAGACTTGTGTGTGGTCAGGGCAGAAAGGAGGAGAGGGGAGCAGGTCGCAGGAGGGAACCCCTGACCCCGTGCACACACACACACACACACACACAGCGAGAGGGGGCAGCAGGCGTGGCCCAAAGTTCCTAACAAGGTTTTCAGCAAACAAGGAAGCCCAGCAGCTCTTTCCAGCTCCCACCAACACACACGTATTCATTTCACAAAATTCATCCTGGAGGTAAATTCCCAAGGCCCGGGGGGTCGGGGGGCCTGGCTCTCTCTGCCAGATTTCACGGAGAGCAAAAATTATGAGGACCAGCGCTGCATGCTCCGTCTTGAATTTCTGGCCAAGGAAAGGGGGCCTGGACCACCCACAGAGGAGGCCGCCAGGTTCCAAAGCATCCCCTCCAGCTTTGCTCAGACACGCCCCCCCCCCGGCTTTCCCACGGCCCCCTGCCCGTGGCGCGGCTCGTTTCTCAGGCCTGACTGTCCGTCCAGGCTCAGCACTCCCACCCCCGGTGGCAGCATCAAGACCCCAGGACCCTCCTCCACTGACAGTGAAGGTGGAGAAGAAAACCCGCCCTGTGACTTCCCGGGCCGTGGCAGCCAGAAACGGATCGTGGCGAGTCCGCCCGCAGGTCCGAGGCCTGCGGACTATTTGCTTTGCAAACCCTCCTTCACTCACCAGAATGAAAACGTTTGGCGCGACAGGACAGCGTGCATCGAATTTTTAGTCCTGGGTTCAAATAACTACATAATAATAATTAATATTATTAGTAAATAACGCAGTGGGGGACAGGGTCATCGGCCTTAGAATTTTGAGTGGGACAGCTCTCAGTTTCCCTGCCATGTACACGTGGGCACATTTTCTCTCCATACACACACACATTCCCCACCAAACACACACACACACATTTCCCTGCCATACACACCCCCCCACACACACACACACAGTCTGGTATTTCTGTCAATCTCATGGAGCTCCAATGAGACTGTGAGAAATGTGAAAACTTACGTGATCATACCTGACAGCTCTTGCCAGCTGGGCAGCTGAGCCCTGGAACGGATCTCTCTCTCCCGATCCAAGATTGAATTTGGATTGAAACACAGGGCTCATTTAAGCAGCAATTAAAGGGCCTTATAGACTGGAGGAG
Organism: Pseudorca crassidens; assembly: GCF_039906515.1. Classification (NCBI taxonomy): domain Eukaryota; kingdom Metazoa; phylum Chordata; class Mammalia; order Artiodactyla; family Delphinidae; genus Pseudorca; species Pseudorca crassidens. The sequence goes on along the minus strand of NC_090318.1, from coordinate 654,616 downwards.
AATGAAATGATTAATGCAAAGAGTCTTGTTTAATGGGGATATTAAGTAAACTGCTGGTTAAAATGCCCATATATCATGCGCGGGCCCCTAATTGGCTTCCTGTTCCGCCGGCATGTGGCATTTTCAGGAGGAATTACGTTCCTTTAGTACGACCGTGGCAAACGCAATAAATCAACCCCGTGGATTTTAGCTAATTTTGATGGAGCCTAAATTGAAGCCATAGCATATGAGAGGGCTTGCAATTAAAGTTCATTACAACTTCCAAGATGCAGAAAGCAGGATGCCGAGAAGGTACCCCAACCCCTGGACGGCCGTCCGAGGAAGGCGAGGTGCTGAGCGCCAGGCCCCTGTGCTGCCCCCAAACCCTCCTTCCACAAGGGCTGCTCCCACCTCTGGGACCCTCAGAACCAAGCGCAGCCTCATCCCACCATGGGTTCAGCACACGCCAGCCTTCACTCTGTCGTAACCCAGGGGTGCCCTGTGTTCACTAGCACAGAGAAAATTGCAGCTGAAGAATGAAAAGGGAAAGTTCTCTATACAGTTACAAGCTGAACTGTGCCCCCCAAATCCACTTGTGGTGGTACTGACCCCCATGACCTCAGAATGGGGCTGTATTTGGAGATAGGGTCTCTAAAGAGGGAACGAAGGTAAAAAGAGGTCACTAGGGTGGGTCTTGATCCCATAGGACTGGTGTCCTTATAAGAGGAGGAGATCAGGACACAGACACGCACAGAGGGACAACCCTTTGAGGACACAGGGAGGAGATGGCCATCTACAGGCCCTGGAGAGAGGCCTCAAGAGGAACCAGCCCTGCTGACACCTGGATCTCAGATTCCAGCCCCCACGACTGGGAGACAATAGATGTCTGATATTTAAGGCACCCGTCTGTGCTACTTGTTACAGCAGCTCTAGCTGACTAATACACATACCTAAAGGTTTTAACTTTCCTTAAGACTTTCAGACTCTTTAGAAATTCTGATGTACATTCAAAATAGACATTTTTGTCTAGATATTAGCAATGCTCTACTTCTCAGACCTTTTTGTCATAGAGAAGGGCTATTCTCCGTTTCTTCTGAACTGATGAGTTTTCTTTCTCGTCCCCTGCAGGAAGGTCCTTTCTGACGCTGAGTCTACAATTCAAAGTCAAGGTCAAGGGCGAAGGCTGTGACACAAAGGAAAATCAGAAAAAAGGGCCAGGAGAGCATCAGTGGAATCCTTTTCTTCTGGGGGGAGTCTCTGTAAGGGGCCTCCCATGATGATTTCTTGGGCAAGTATTAGGTAATTCTGGAAATTGTGTGAATACATATAGCTATCACAGTAGGCATTCCCATAGTCCTTAAAAGTCCTATGGAATATGGGGCTCCTGCCAGGAGTCAGCATTGAGCCAGAGTCAGGGTGACACCTGAGGGTCCAGGTATCCACCTGCTTTGGGGAACTCACAACGCAGATGTCAAGCAGGTTAAAACCAATAACGACTGAGTCGTCACCCAGCATCACAGCGATTCCTCCGTAAACACATCGACCTGCTTTATCCTCCACCTTGAACCAGGGAGAAATCAACATCTCTAAGCAAAAGAGCATTCTGACTTCTTCCGTGAGTGGATCCGGCAGTACCAGGCGGGAGACCCACAAGGTGGGATCCTGAGAGCCATCGTGGAGATACCGAGTGTCCAAAATACGCCAGCTAGGAGCAAGACAGCAGCTTTGAGAGGCAAGAGGACTGAGCTGGGAAGGGTCCAGAGCCTGCGGTAGGACCTCAGAGGCAGGCAGAGCAGTTTGACTTCATGCTGGAGTCAAAGGGAGCCAGTGAAAGTTCTTGAGCTGGTGAGGACAGCCACTGAGAAAGGCTCTGTAATATGCAACACGGGACCTGCATCTGTGGAAGGCAGGGAAAGATTCAGTCATCTGTTTATTCAACAAATGCCCATTGGAAGCTAAACACAGAGTCATCCTTCCAGGGGCAGGGGGGACACAGAACAAAGCAATAGGGATTTGGGGGTCATGCAGAGATGACTCTAAACGGAAAAATAAAGCTTGCTCAGAGAGAGAAGAGAGATGGCAGGGGTCAGTGCTTTGTTGTCTTAAAGAGGGTGGTCAGAAGGCCTTTCTGATGGGGTGGGTTTGGAACACAGACCTGAAAGCAGGAGGATGTGGGAAGTGTGCTCAGAGCAGCCAGAACCACCAGTGAAAAGGCCCCAGGGTAGCAAATGCCAGCCCAGAGCAGGGCGAGCCAGGAGCGTGGAAGGGCCAGGAGGTGAGGCTCGGAGAAGCCGCGGGATGGCAGAGCCCGCAGGGTACGTAGGTCATCTTAGACTGGACGGCTGGGCGAGAGCAGCCTGCGAGCACTGATGGGAGCAGGGAGTCTGGAGGGGAGGCCAAAGCTGTCATCGGGGGCCCAGGCTTTGCTCGGGGCACCATCTCTCGCATGCATGCACGGCTCCGGCCACAAAGACTCTTTTCTCAATTGTCTTCAAAATGCACGTTATAGGGTTGGGAGGAAACGAATGGTATGGCTGGGTGGGCGTGTGGGACATCGCCGGAGATTATGAGTGGCATAAGCCACGTTCTCCTGGATTTGTGGGTTTGGGTTTTCCCCAGAACGCCTCTGTGCTCCGCACACAGGGAGGCCTGTGTGGATCTGAGGACGCACGTCCCCAAGGGCTCTCCCTTTGCGGGCAGAGGGGGGCGGCTGGGCTCTCCGAAGACCCGATTCATCAAGAAAATAGACAGGGATTCAAACCGGGCTTATTTCAGGAAACTTCCCAGCCACAGCACCTGGCTCTGTTTCAGCAGCGTGGTGGAGGCCAGGGCGGGGGGCAGGCGGAGCCCTGCCGGTTACACCGGAGACACATCAGAGGGAAAGCGTAAAGCCAAGCAGCTTCTGGGCGGTATGTCTGCTCTGGCAGGATCACTCGCCAGGGTGTGAGCAAGGGAGAGAAGTAGCGCCTTCTCCTCACTTCCCCGGGGAAGGGGTGACTGGCCACCCCCTGCACACTCCAGGCAGAGAGCACAAGTGCACACACTCCTGTGCACAGAACACTCTAAAACAGACATGCACGTGCACACGCTCCTGTACACGGCACACTGACGAACGTACGTGTCACACACTCATGCACACAACACACACCAACACAAACACACAGACACCTGTGCACACAACATAGATTTGCACACACAAGTCATGCATACATGAACACAGGTGTATACACTCATGCACACAACACGCAATCACACATGCATGCACACGACATGCACACAACCAAGCACATACATACACACACTTGCCTCCAAGTGCAAACACACGCATGTACAAACACATGTGTGCACATTCTACCCATGCACTCACACACATGCACCCAACAACACTTGGGCACACACTCACCTGCAGACACACACACACACGCTCATGCACACTGGTACACACTCACGCATGTGCCCAAATCAACTGACACACACACACGCATATGTACACACTTATAACAGTTATATCCTCCCGGGACCCCACCCAGCTGTGTCTCTGCCTCACCCAACTTGCCGCCCCTCACACCAGCAGGCTTTGACCCCCCTTCATGTCGACGGCACCCCCTTCACACCCGGCCCCAGAGCCCCGAAGGGGACCCTCTCCCTCCAAGGGCAGCCATGGAGCTGCTCCCCACCAGGGGACTGAACATCCTTCCTGCCCGTAGGGCAAACACTGAGCTGCAGAGCCAGGGGGAGAACTGGGTCGAAATCATAATAACACAGCATACTTGACTTTTGCTGTACAGATATCTCTGAGGCTTCTGTCCGTTTTTTCGACCCACAGTAGACCCACACATAGACAAGTGGAGCAAACAGTACATGTTTCCTCCCACAGGGAAAGACCTTGTGGACACTGGAGAAACCACAACAGAGAACGATTTCCACACCTGACCTGTGGTGCATCAGCCTGGCCTGAAGGACCCCGTCATCCCTTCCCGGATCCAGAACCCTGCCTGGCACTTGGGAGAGGAGAATGAGTGACACTGCCAATGTGCTACACGAGCTGAGCATGTATGACGGGCCAGCCCAGGCTAGCCCTTCATGTCCTTTACTTTGTTTAATCACCCAGAAACACCTTGAGGCAGGGTTACTCCTATCAGTTTATTTTTGGTTGGGGAGACTAAGCCACAGAGAGGTTGAGGAACTTGCTGGAGGATGCACAGCTTTAGGCAGAGGCTCCATGAGAGATCTTTGGGGACACTACTCTGTCCACCACATGGCGGTCGGGACATGGACGTCTCTGGGGATGTCATTCTGTCCACCACATGGTGTATTTATCTGATATATAATTTTTTAATCTATCAGAATGTATCTAACACGGCAGTCTTTTTTGCCACAGATGTTCACTCATTAGGCAGGTGTATTTTGAGCACCTATTATGTGACTTCAGAAATTGTAGGCACTGAAAATACCAAGATTGAGGGTCCCTGAAGGCAGAGTCCCAGTCTGACACAGGAGGAGACCTCTGTGTGAAATCCAACAGGAAGTGCTCTGTTTGGAGCATGGGGCAGAGCTTCGTGAAGGATTGGGCTTCAGAACTGGGTGTTGAGGGATGCGTAGGAGTTTACCAGATGGACAAACAAGGGGAGATACCCCAGGCAAAGGAAACCATCGGGAAAGGAATCTGGCAGTGTTCAAACATGGTAGTCTCCAGACCTTTAAGCCTCCTTGGAGCACAGATTAGGCATCTGTGGTGGAAGGAAGCCTAAAACAGGCCCCGAGATTCCCACTGTGTGGTTATAAGTCCTCCATAATCCCGCCTTCTCTCCTTGAGTGCGGGTGGAACTAGTGGTGCTGCTGGATGTCACTCCCTGGATTGGGTTATATTCTACTGCAAAGTTGATGGGACATGACCTTACGTGACCCCATCTTGGCACCTGGAGAGAGGTTCCTCTCCTGGCTCAGGAAGTCAGCTGCCACATGGTGAGAGGGCCCTGCTGTGGCATCCCTAGGCACTGAGAGAGGCCCCTGGCCCACAGCCAATAAGTAAACAGGACCGAGGTCCTAAAGTCACAAGGAATTGAATTTTCCCAACAACCTGAATGAGCCTGGCAAAGGACTCAGGGCTTCCGATGAGAAACGCAGCCAGCTGACCTTGAATTTGTGTAGAATTAAAACACTTGACACGATACAAGAGAAAATGAGAGAAGACAAAGAGTTCAGATGTTCAATGTCATTGCATTGTGGTAAAAAGTAGTCACCTACATGAGACTTGAAGTTACTCGTGCATGTGGCAACGTCTAGGGCAACTCCAAAATGTAGAAAAAGAAGAGTGAACTGGCAAACACGTAGATGTGGGAAATGGTGCAAGAAAAATACAAAATCAAGACAAAAGAAGGAAAATAGAAGAAGGGTAAAAATAGAACAGGTAAGCAAAGAAAACCAGAGTAAGAAAATAGATGTAAAGCCAAACAGACTGATAATTCCATGAAATGTAAATGCACTAAGTTCCTCAAGTACAGAGATTATGCAACTAGATGTCTAAAACCTACTCTGCTAACAAGAGGTATACCTTTAGTATAAGATACAGGAGGACTGAGGGTTAAAAGAAGAAGAAAGATACCTGTCAAGCAACACTAACCAAAAACAGACGGGTCTAGCTATACAGTTGTTGGGCAAAATAGACTTTAAGAGGCATCCCTGGAGATAAAGAAGGACATTTCATAGTGATATAAAGGTCAGTCCACCAGGAAAACACAACAATTCTAAATGTCTCTGCTCAGAATGACAAATCTTCAAAATATAGAAAGCAAAAATTGACTGGAAGGAAAAGGAGAAATAGAGAAGTCCATAATAATAATGGGGGGTTTTAACACACCTCTCGCACTGATAGAAAAAATGATTGCAAATTCAGCGAGTTCAAATTCAAACACAAGTTTGAACGGGACACTTAATGCACTTGCCCCAAATAACATAGCAGAGCACTTCCGCCATCAAGTGCGGAATACACATTTGTTTCAAGCGGATCATATTCCAAAAGTGATCGTATTCTGGGTCATAACGCAAGACTCACCAAATAACAAAGGACTGCAGTCATACAGAGTATGGTCTCTGACCACAGTAGAAGGAAGCTAGAAGTCAAATTTTTAATGACGTTTAGACAACTGCCCAAATGTTTTGGAAATTAATTGATATACTTCTAAAGAACTCATGAGCCAAAAAAGAGATCACAATGATAATCAGAAAATAATTTGAACAGAATGGTAGTGATAACACCATGTATCGAAATAGCTGGGTCACAGCTAAAGCTGGGTTTGGTGGGAAATTTCTGGCCTTAAATTTATATTTTAGAAAGGAAGAGAAGCTGAAAACCCATGTCTAAGAACTCATCTTAACAGGCTGGAAGAAAGAAAAACAAAACCTAAAGGAAGCAGAAGGAAGGTAACAATAAATAAATAGCAGAAATTAATGAAATAAAAAATAAGAATTTGATAGAACCAACAAAGCCAATAGCTGGTTATAGGAAAAGACTAACAAAATTGATAAAACCCAGGCAAGACTAATTTAAAAAAAAAAAGAGAAGGCACAAACCAGCAGAATCAGGAATTTTTTAAATGGAGGAAGCATGGCTATAAATATGGAAAATAACCTTATGCTACTGAATTTGAAAATATAGAGTGGAAAAAATGCAAGAAAAACACATCTCAAGACTGACAAAAGAAATAGAAATTTTGATTAGTTCTCTATCTATTGTGGAAGTTGAATCCATGTTTTTAAAATCTTCCCACAAAAAATCCTCAAACCCCAGAGAATTCTGCCAAACGTTTAAGGATCTTAAGCAAACTCTTCCAGAAAATAGAAAAAAAAAAAAAAAAAAACCCAGAAAACCCCCAAAAAAAAAAAGGAAGACTCCTAGCTCGTTTGGGGGAACAGCATTACCTTGGTACCAGAATCTTTCAAAACCATCATATGGTCACAAGGAAACACCTTGAAGCCAGACACCAACAGCACAGGGAGGGCAGAAACCTAGGAGGTGGGGTCCCCAGTTGCCCCGCTGAGCAGCACGCAAAGGCAGCAGCCACTCCGTCCAGAAATCCTTACAGAGAGAAAAGTAAACCACGCATAACTACTCCTTGTCAGCGTCTGCACTTGCCCCTAAATCTCATCCTGACTCCACCAGGAAGCCAATACAGAAAAGCTCAAAATGGTTCCTTCAGCCAAAATCGCTTAACAGTAAGAATTAAAGATTCAATTCGATGAATATGTGTGGAGTGTCCGGTGGGTCCCTGGCACTCTGTGGGCACAGGAAACGCCGTCATGGGGAAGACAGGGGTCACTGCACACTCATGGGGCTCACTGTCCAACATGGAGGAAGGGGGAGACCAGTAACTGCCCCTAAGAACCCCTAACTGCACACGGCCCTTGTCCACATGGTGGATAGGAAGCTCGGATGAAGTTGTGGTCCATCCTCACAAAGTACACATACTCAGCGTATGGTGCTGGATGTACGCAGAAATCTCAGTGTGGGCTGTGGTCCATCCTCACCGTGTACACATATTCAGTGTATTGTGCTAGACAACAGAACGCAGCACCCAGACATCCTACAAGGACGGCTTCACTGCCCAGCTGCTTGGAGGGCGTTTAGCAGGCATCCTCCAGCTATGCGCTCTTTCTGGCTCAGCCTTCACTGCAGAGAGTTGCCTGGTCAGAAGTCACACACTCCCAAGGACTGAGCCAGGTGGGGGCAGGTGTTTGAGCTACATCAGTCCAATACGGGAGAACTCTGATGGACAACACATACCCAGAGCTCCCTGAACGACACTCAACATTTTCCTCTGCTGGACCTGCTCCCAGCCCTTTCCTGCAGGGATGCCGATCCCTAATTAACACCTTGCACCTTAAACTCCCAAATCTCAGCATCTGCTACTGGAGAACCCAGCCTACAACAGTTATAACTGTCAGCTCTGGCTTTGTCCCATCTTTCCTGACCTGCTTTTCCCTCTGCCCCAATTTGTTCACCTATTTTTTTAAAAATTATTATTTTCACCGTTCTGTTACATTATATCTAGTGCATATAGGTCAATGTAAATTGTTTTTAAAATAATAGGGATGTAAATTTTAAAGGAGAAATAGTTTGCCAGGGATGTTGGTACCTCAGAGGATCTTGTGTTTCATCTTCCTGTGATGGGAATAAGCATTCCCTGATTAATTTGCTTTTAAAAATCTGAGACTTTACAGCGAACACTTTCTTACGATGAGACTCACCTAGAGCACCTACTGGGAAAAGAGGTGTTTTATTTTGCTTTCCCTGAAGCTCTGCTAAAAAGTTGAAGGCAGTTGCTAGAGTGCCATGATGCTCATTCTTATCTGATCCTAGGACCACTTGACAAAAGCCACCCCCCATTGGCCCCATGTCTAGGGAGCCTCACAAAATGCCTTATTGCTTTGAGAGGTGGATTTAGAATTCCTTGAAAATGGAACTGGTCATCAGAGTCTAGAAACACCAGACTCATCTTTCCACCAAGGCTCGACTCCATCTTTCCAGGAGAATTGGACCTTTAGGATACGGAAGGTTCTAAAAACCCAACCCGGTTGAGCACAAGGATTTTAAGGTTTTGACTCAAATCACAAGTGAAACTCAAATCCCATTTCGGGCGGTAATCACGAGCCAGGAGACCCTCTCAGGGAGGCGGACCATTCTAATTAATATGGACAGAGAGAAAAACAATGAGCAAGGGTGATCCGTGGCCACTGCGGGGTCCTGCAGTGTGGTTAATGCAGGGTGAAGACGGGGCTCCTGACCTGAGTAAACGGACGGGCTCCACAGGGCCACCGTTGTCACATTTCATAACATTTGTGGTTTGCGAACAGCTGCGCTTCGTCAGAGAGGACGGCAGCGGCAGTGAGAGGGAGGGCCGTGGGACCCGGGGTCTGTGAGCAGGACGTTGAGCAGGGGTCCCGACGTGCCTTATTCTATGTCATCGTTGCTGCTGCTCTGCTGCCGCTCTTGCTGTGGCCGCTGTGCTTGCTGCTGTCGTTGGCGCCGCCGCTGCCACGGTTGCCGTGACGGTTGTGGTTTTGGTCGCTGCGGCTGTGGCTACGAGTGAGGACGGTCGCTCAGAGCTGCTGTGGGTCTGGGCTGCGCAGTGAGCCCAGGTTCCCGTGCCGGGGTCCCCACCATTGCTGCTTCCCTAGATGTGGGGAGAAACTGACTTTTGCTGAGACGGACCACGCAGCACGTACAAGGGTGCCCCGCACACACCCTGAGCCCCAGAACCTGTGAATGGGACCTCATCAGGAAACAGGAACTCTGAAGAGGTGATGCAGTGAAGGGTCTGAGATGAGGTCCTCCTGGAGGAGGGTGGCCCTACATCCAATGACTGGGTCCTTCTAAGGGGCAGAAGAGGAGGGACCAAGACACAGAGGAGAAGCCCCAGGAAGACAGAGGCAGAGACGGGAGGGACGCGGCCACAAGCCCAGGGACGCCTGGAGCCCCCAGAAGCTGGAAGAGGCAGGAAGGACCCTCCCCTGGAGCCTCTGGAGGGGGTGCAGCCCTGGGACACCTTGACCTCAGACATCTGGTCTCCAGGACTGGGGGAGGATGCACTTCCACAGTTTAAGCCATCCAGTTTGGGGTACTCGGTTAAGGCAGCCCCAGGACACTCCTACTGAGATAGACACTGGGAGCCCCTATCCAGGTGGTCAGTGCAGCCCCCTGTCAAGACAGTCTTCTCCTTTTGCAAACTGTGGTCCCATGGTTTCCACGACCAGGATGTCATTGTAGGGCAGAAGCAGCCATAGACCATACGTCAGTGAAGGGGCGTGGCTGCGCTCCCATAAAAGTTTATCCTGAAATTGGAATTTCATATGATTTTCACGGGTCAGAAAATGTTTTTCTCTAGACTAGTGTTCAGCCATCGAAAGATATTAAACCCATGTTACATGACTGCATGTATATGAAATGCTCAGAACGAGCAATGTGATAAAGGCAGGAAATAGATTAGCAGTTGTTTAGGGTTGAGGTTTTGGAGGGCAGGAGGGCGGCAACTAAAGGGTACAGGTTTCTCTTTGAGGTTCTGAAGTTGACTGCCATGATGCCTGCATAATCCTGTAGGTTGTATCTCAGGAGAGCTGCTTCAAACAGTGTAAAACTATTCTCAGCCCACAGGTGGGCCACGCTAAAGCAGGTGACGGACATCATTTGCCACCCTGCTGCAGGACACGGGAGGTGTTCTCAGGGTCGCTGTCATGGTCTGTAATGGAGTTTACTGCCGTCTGTACACATTCCCGAGCCCTAACCCGTGAACGGCAGACCTGAGTTTTTGTTAGAAAGAAAGAGGAGGGTGGATTCCATCTCAGTGGAAAAGGCCCCATTAGAAGAGCGTTTGTAGTCAATGTACTGTGTTGGCCCATCTTGGTCATCTCCACAGCAGTTTTGTATTTCCACAGCTGCCCACCCCATAAGCCGGTAACCTAACTGTCCAAAGTTAAACACGAAGAGCCAGGGAAGGAAATAACTTTAGACATTTGTCACTCAGGCCCTGGATTTGAAGCTGGAGAAGGCAGGCTTCCCAGAAGTGGTACAGCCTGCTCAGGAACGTGTAGCTTTGGGAGGTTGTGCAGGGGCTGGGGCAAAGATACCGGGCTCCGCTGTCTGGACCACAGGACCCCTGTGAAGGCAGTGACCACCTGGCATCCCCTGGAGTTGGCTTTGCAGGATGCTTCCCCACACAGGGGATGGTTTTGTGAGTGTTTTCTCCTCTGCAGCCTTCAGCTGTGCCAACTATACACGACACAGGGCAGAAAGAACAAGAAACATCACACATAAAACACCTGATTCAAGACAGCACCCTTCCAGAGGCCAGCCAAGTCCTAACATTGAAATGTTAAAGTAACTGCTTAGACATATCATGATGACATCATTTCGATATTCATCTCAAGCCGTTGCTTCTGGAATGGTCCTGAAAATGGTCAGCAGAAGTGGGGGGGAAGCACCCCCTGAACGACAGCTCTCGTTGACCCAGTTCAGTAGTCAACGATCAGCGTCATCCTCAAAATGTGCCTCTTCCTCGTCAGTCGCTGGGTCTGCTCAAGTGCTTTTTCTTGGGGAGCTGTGATATTTTTCTTGGCACCAATATATCAAGTTTGTGCTCAGGCCCACAGCCAACCAGTATTCAAGTGCCCTAGAGCTTCCAACACAGAGATGGGCAAAAAATCAGAAAGAGGGGGCAGCCTCAGCCCTGGGTCTTCCCTGATTCCTGAAATCAGACTTGAATCAGCACCCAGAATCAAACTGGGACCACCAGCCAACGCTTTCAGAAACGCTGTGGACAGAAGCCCCCTGCTGTAAGGGACACCCAGCTGTATGGGCTCCCAGGTGTTCCTGAACCTCCGTGGTTCAACGTCTTCCATCTTGCGAAATGAAATTGCACAGGAACAGGGTCCAAACTCCACTTTTCCCGCCTGCTCCTTCCCCACTGCATCTTCTCTCTCCCGGAATGTTGTCTATGTCCTCCTGAGATCCTCTAGGGATTGCGGGTTTCTGCTAGCCAGTCCAGGAAGATGTGCTTTTTGGGTCATTTGTTCCCTAGGACAGGGGGCGGGTGTCCATCCCCTGAGGTATCATAGACGCTGTTTGAAATTCTGAATTCTGGATGGTCCAGGATTTCTCACCCCAGAGCACCCTCTCTACACGTCCACCACCAAAAGTGTACATCTTTCATATCATTTTTATTATAGCATTTACTTTTCATTTATTGTTTCTACTTATTTCTAATGACCATGTGTACTTTCTGAAGAATTGGGCATCATTAATGAGGGGGTGGGCATTTTGTAAGGAAAATGCCAGAGATGGAACTCTACAAAAATAAAATAAAACCGTAGTTGTGATCAACGAGAACCAGGCAACCTCCCTGCCACCCCACCCCCTGCCACCTCCCCATGAGCCCAGAGGAGACACGGTCGGCACTCCCAAGCAAGGGCTGCTCCTCAAAGCTCCTGTCCCTGGGGGGAATCGGCGGGCCCCTTGATGTAATTAATCGTGACCACGCTCTCATGTTGGAGGAGGTGTGCAAATCACCACACGGGGTGTCTGGGTATGGCCCGGACACATGCATCTGAGGTCCACACTGATGGGCAGCAGCCTCCAGTGCCATAAACAGCCCAGGCGTCACTCCCCGGAACTCATCTCCTCCTCCCGGAAAAGCATTAAAAGAGCAGGTACAGAAATAAACACCTCCTGCCACACAAGTGCTCACTTTTGACAGGCAAACCTCCTTCAGCTAAGAGGGGAGAGGGCACGGGGGCCGGGCTGAGCTGAGTGAGGGGACTTACTCATCTGTGTGTGATGGGGGTCTGTGGTTCCCTTTAGGGAAGGGGGTCCTGAGGACAGGCAGCTGGCACACAGAGGCTCACATGTGTACAGACACACACAATCATATACACACACAGACATACACAGACACAGGCACACACAGACATGCACACATACATACACTTGCAGAAACACACACGCATGCTCAGATCACACTCATACACACAGACATGTGCATACACTCATACACACACAGGCACACAGAAATGCACATACAGAGACACACATCCACACGCATACATACAGACAGGCACAAGCACACACACACACAGGCACACGCAGACGCACACACATACATGCACAAACATACACAGATCACACTGATACACAGAGAGACGTGCACGCACACTCATACACACACAGGCACAGAGAAATGCATGTACATTGAGACACGTACACACTCACACACACACATACACACACTCGCATCAGTGGGAGGAACGTGATGTCCTTTCAGCGAACACCTGACATGAAGTTTGTAGGCAAAAGAATGTCAGTGGCATGTGGCGGGGGGTTGGGGGTGGTGGCGGCCGAGCAGAACTGGAGGCTTCACTCCATCCCACGGTTTTCTCAGCCCGCCTGCAGTCACTGCCGTGGAAGGGGCTCCCCACCCAATTTCCACCTCCGGGAAATGAGGGTCACAGTGGGGGGATGCGGCACGGGGATCGGAGCCAGGAGGCAAGGATGCGCTCCGGGGCAGGGGCCTCTCGGGGCAAGTCCCCGAGCACCCACACACCCCGGCCCCGCGCCCCGCCCAAGCCTGTCCGTGCGCGTCCATCGCCAGCATAATGTGTCATAATTTGGCCGCGGATCCTGACAGCCCGGCTGACTCGGGCATTAAATCATCGCCCTGAGGGATTCTCACTGTGCCAATTTCTGCTGGTGGGGCTGTCATCTCCTCCCACACAGTACCTATCATTTTTGACATGATTGGATCAAAATTAGTCAGTACATTTAGATGTAAATTAGAGACATCCAAGAATAATGATGAGCGGAGAGATTCAGCCCCGTGTAATAGACACAGCGACAGCTTCCTTCTGCGCGCGCCTAGCCCGGCCTTATTAACACCCTGATAACAAAAGTAGAGTATCAAAAAGTCAGGAAACTTTTTTGAGGGGCATATTTAACTAAGCCTTAAATCCCAAATAAGTCTATAATGTTAGCTCATCCCGCAGTTAGAACTACCAAACGGCTCCCCGAACACACGGAGATGTGACCGGCCTCTCGCGGAGCCGGCATCAGCCCCGAGCCTGGTACCTTCGTGCACGGCGGGTCTGTCTCTCCCATTTTCCCCAGATGCCAGCATCACATGGAATTCTCCTCCCAGGAAGAGCATGGAAACCCGGGTGCTGTGTCCCCGCCGTGAGGACACGGCGGGTGCCAGTGAGGACAGAGCTGAGCGGGTGGCCACCGCTGGGCTCCGGCCCCCTGAGCTGGACGGACACCTCTGTCTGGCCCCAGCCCCTTCTGGAATTACCACACGGCCCCGCCCGGAATGCCACAAATCCCTGTGGGTGCTTTCCTCAAACACCCCTTCCCAGGGCTGTGTGCAGCATTCCCTAAAGGTGTCTGCAGAGCATCTCCAGGAGTGGAAGGGGCTTCCCCCGCCCAGGCTAGCCGCCAGACTCCAGATCCTGGTCCCTAGTCTTGGGGCACAAAGGGACCCCAAAGCAGTGCACCCCCATCAAGCCGTACAAGCCTTTGGGGGCCAGGAACTGGTTAATAACAACTGCATATAAGAATTAAGTGATACTACTTTGCCTGTAACTGGAGATGATACATAGGTAGATAGATAGATAGATAGATGTTAGATAAATAGATAGATGTTAGATAAATAGATAGATAATAGACAGATAAATGATAGATAGATAAATAGATAATAGATAAATAGATAGAAGATAATAGATAGATAGATAATAGACAGATGATAGATAGATAAATAGATGATAGAGAGAGATGATAGATAGAGACAGAGGATAGATGCATGTAGATAGATATAGACATACATGAGGGAATTAAGGGGATCCAAACACAGTGGCTTTACATACTTCATCAGAAGCCCTCGATAAAACTGACGTGCACGTCCAGTGGGGAAAGGAGACCCGATTTTCTGCAGACAGTGGGAACCAAGGAATGCTCAGACAGCTCATCTGGGGGGAGCCAGCCCTCCCCAGTGGACACAGCAGGGTAACAAAGGACACACTCATTTGTCCACATTTCAGCTTTACCGTGGGGTCAGCCGGGCTGGAATCAAATGGGGTGATTAGTGCTTATTTAGCCTGTCACCTGTGTTTGGAGCAGCGCCCTGACGTGTGGAATTGTAATCAAACACCGCACGTCTGGGTGGGTGCCCAGGAGTGAGCACCAGGCAAGCCACTCGGGGAAGAGGAAACCGCCCTGAGTGACAGGCTGGACAGGTCTCCATGCTGGGGTCCCCGGGACCAGGTGCAAGCCGGCCCCCGGCGCCCAGGGTGGCAGGGAAAGCGCGTGTGTGTCCTCGCAACCCCTCCCCGGGGGCAAGAACACAAGCAAATAATCAGTGTTTTCGGTGGAGCGATTCCAAGCCTCCTGTACACTAGCAGACAGCCCACGACGCCTGGGTTGTCAAGCAAAACGAAGGATTCCTGAAATAAAGCAAACACTGGCGGGGGCGTTTCTAACCTCTGGACCCCGAAGCAACAGCCCCTTTCTTGCTTCTTGCCCCTCCTACTCAAAGCCCCATCGTACTTGGAACGGGGGCGCTTGGCTGTCACCATCTGCCTCAGAAACTGGAGAGCTCGCAGTCCCAGGGGGCATCCAGAAGCATGTTCCCGTGGGCACCACACAGAGACCGCACAGATTTCCAAAACACAGAGCTACAAATGCGATGGAGTTTACACCCCCCGTGCTGCAATGATGCAGAGTCTTTATAACCTTATAAGTTAAAATCACCTTTGATATTTTTTCAAAATCCAATGAAATGTCACAGCAACTCTGAGCTTCCCTGTAAGAACGTCAGCGACTAGTTCTAAGCCTCCACCCAGTACAGCATTCATCTCCTTTGCGGATTTTGCTGTAAAGCCAGAAAGAGAGGGAAGGAAGATACCTGGTGTGGCAAAGACCAGGGACATCCATGCGACAAGAAAACTTCTGGCTCTGGGTTTGCAAATCAACCTCACACCATTTTGTCTTCTTAGATTAAAAACATTGAAATCCTCCCAATGCAAGGCTACCTTGGACGGGACACCTGGCAGGTAAAGGAGTCACACTACTCCCTAAGAAACCTCATTTCTTTCTCAAATGCGACGTGACTTTTCCCCCTCCACGCCGTAGGGCCACGTCTGCTGACAAAACAGAGTGGAAACCAAATGCACTTTTCCTTTCCAGGAGGCACTCTGCGTTTCCTGCTACCAGCATCTACCGGTGCAAACACAAACATCAGGATGGGCGTAAGAGAACACGTTGGGGGTGGGGGGGGGCGAGGGGTGACGCTGGCCGTCCTGTGTCAGCTCACGACATCACGGGCTATTGACAGGACCCAAAATCCAACGCGATAATTGAGCTCGCTGGGCGGCTGTCACTTGCCCAGCTCTGTCACCGGCACGGAGATGTGACGCCTTCTGGAAAGGGTCCCATAGCACCAAGTCTTCAAGTGCTTTCCGCAGCGGGGTGACAGAGCCCCAGCCCCACCCTGTTCTTCTGATGAAAGGCGCCATGTACGACCAGGACCAATGGGTGTTGACCAGGGGATGACGCCCTCAGATGTTTCAGGAAGACAGACTCAGAAACACCGGGCTTCGGGCTTATTAAGGAAGCTTGTCGCCCAGCCTGGATTCACAGCTCCGTAACTTCTCTAATTACTGTCACGTAATGATTACACATAATTGGGGAGGGGTGCAGAGGGTCCCTCCACATCCGTACCCACCCAAACTCTCAGAATGGGACCTTATTTGGAAATAGGGTCTTTGCAGATGGGATTAGTTGAGACGCGGGCACAGTGGACTGAGGTGGACCCTTAATCCAGTAACTGGTATCCTGGGAGGAAGAGGGAAATTTGGACACTAACATAGAGGATGTTGGGGTGAAAGTTCAGTGTGTACAAGTCAAAGACACCGAGGACCACCGCAGCCCCTGAAGCCAGAAGAGAGACCTGGGACAGAGTCTCCCCTGGCTCCCCCAGAGGGAACCAGCTGTCCCCAGCCCTCCAGCCTGGATCTCTGGGTTCCAAACAGAGAGAGAGAATGAATTGCTGCGGCTCAGCCCGGGGTGGGACTTTGGTGTAGCAGCCGTAGGAAACTAACAATATAATAGATTACTGCATTATATAACGTATTAATTATATTAATACAAAGTATTGATGTTATCTATGTTGATCATTAATTGACTGATACTCATACAAAACTACAACAATGATTTCTCAACGCTGGTTTCCCCAAAGTGTATTTTTTCTCTCTTTTCCTTCGCAATCTCCCTCCTTCGAGTTATCCTCAAGCACAGGATGGGGCTTGTGTCTTTGCCACGTCTGAGCCGTTTTCAGCTCCGAATTCTGGTTCAAGGGAGAACCGCTGGCCTCAGCCATTCCCGTGATGAACAGCGCCATCGGGCACAGATGGGGACATCTAGGTAACCGTGGGGCAGGCGTGACCAAGGAAATAATCTTCGGATGCCTCTCAGTCAAGGAGAACAAAAGGCTGAAGCCAGACTTGGAGACACCCACGCACAGCCTCGTTCCCTCCCACAGTCCTCTCATCCCAAACGCCAGGGCATGGTGAGACCCCCTCAGGACGGCTGAGCCAGACTTGGAGACACCCACGCACAGCCTCGTTCCCTCCCACAGTCCTCTCATCCCAAACGCCAGGGCATGGTGAGACCCCCTCAGGACGGCTGAGCTGAGGGGAGGGCGGCCGGCTGCTTTGGCCAGACCAGACGCCTCATGTTCTGGATCCCTGGTTTCAAATCTGTAAAATGATCCAGGGTGTCTCAGCCTCAACACTACTGGCATCTGGGGCTGGATGACTCTCTGATGCGGGGCGTCCTGGGCCCTGCGGGCTGTGGGGCAGCTTCCCTGGTCTCCACCCACCACATGCCAGGAGCTCCCCTCACCACCGTGGTCACAACCAAACCTGCCCCCAGACATTGTCAGATGTGCCCTGGGGGACAGAGAGGACTTCCCGTTTCCAGTGTTCCGAGAATCTGGAAGGGCTGGTTCTTCACTCCAAGAACATTTGGCTCCCACTCTGTTAATGCATTTGGATTTCTTTTAAATTTATATCTATACCCACAGAGTCCTCTGCTGGCTGAACCCCTGGACTAAATTCTTCAACACAAAAAGAGAACTTTTTTTTTTCCCTCATAGGTCTTTGCACCAAAACCGAGCATGTCTGACGTAGGTTGCAGGATGCCAGGTGCAAATTCTGCTGCCCGCCACATCCCCGCTTGGGACCTGCAGCGGGCACCCCAGAGAACTGCCCTCTTGGGCTCCTGGGGTCAGAAGCAGCAGGAGGCTGGCAGAAAGCGCAGGGAGGAAGAATCATGGGTAAACGCAGAGGCCGACAGGTGGCCTTCCAGCCCAAAGAACAAACCAGAGCAGAATAAAAAAATATTGGCTCAAGCCTTCAAAGCATGAGGGACTCAGGTCAGCTACCCAGAGGAACTTCCCTGTTACCAAACACTGGATAAGAAAGGACTGTCAGGGAAGAGGCGACATCCGTGTGTGCTCAGTTCCAACGGGATTGGATGACACACCCGGCGTGGATACTGTTTCCCCATCTTGCACTCACCAGCTCCATTTCCTCATCTGGAAAATGGAGCTGAAAATAGCATCTCCTTCTGAGTGTCCCACTGAGTTTGAATGTGATGATTTATGGAAGGGACCAAAGGGACTCAATGGACCAGAGGAAGCTTTGCATTATCGCCAAGATGTTCTTGGGTTCATGGGAGTGATTCGAGCTCCGGGCACCTGCACCTGAAAGCACAGGGTTAGTGCTGGTTGCACAGCACATCATGTGCAGCTCCTCGGAGGGCAGATGCCAAGGAGAACACACTCTTGGTTACCGTGCACCTACCCTACTTAGGGTGGCACTCCCAGCGTCGAAATCAGGGCTGTTACCCCAGTCGTTCTGCCAACACATTTGCAGAAGTGATGGGTGGAGTGGATACAGGAGTGCAGGTGTGTTGTTACCTATCGTGCTGGAGACACATTTAAGATAATCTCCCGAGGTCCCGAGGACCCGCGTTCTATGACAGACTTCAAAGGAGCGCGTGGGTGGAGCCAGCTTCCTTCTCACCTTAAGCCCCATCGGAAGCATCCCCCGTTTGAGAAGCTTCCCCCAACCACCCAGAACAAAGATGGCGCCCTCTTCTCTTCCATTGCCTCTTTGTTGTATGTATCAGAATGATCTATTTTCTATTTCTCTCAGGATGCTACCTAAATATCGTGTTAAAATGGAAGGGAAGCTGCCAGGAGGAGCCAGACGACCCAGCAGGACCTCAAAGGAGGTGAGCAAGAATCCATTTGGGAGCCTGAGCCATTAAAGCAGTTTCTCGGAGATCTAGGTGGGGACGGGTCTACTTTGCGCAAACATGAGGCCCAGCTCCTACCACGTGGTCTGGTAGGGAGAGCCCTGTGGCGAATTTCACTGAATTTTAAGGAACGCCCTGCACCTGGTAAGTATTTGGTAGCTTTTCCTTTATGGATAAAGTGACTGACCACCAGTAGAACAGCTCTTGAACTGGGTGGTTTTTAAACATTTTGAGGTGGAGGAACTCTTTGATCAAGTGACATTTACTTGGAAGTAGGAAAACAGAGGAGATTAACGCAGAACTAAGGAGAGGGGCCAGAACGCTACCTGCTGGAACTTCATGGTTCTGAAGGACATCTAGGCTACTTCGGAAAGAGTTTGAAAACCCCCAATACCCATGTGAGGACTTGTTGACTTTAGTAATTTCGTAGAATGATTTCACCCTTCCAAAACAAAAAGTATCAAAATTTAAAAATCATATTCTTTGAGAGCAACCAGCACTGTTGGGGCAGAAGGGATTTTCTCATCAGTCAGAGACATAGTCGCCCTAACGTTTTTAGCCAACGCAAAGTATCCGAGTTGCATAAAATCGGCGCGGTTCTGTCCGCACAATTCAAAGAAAAAAGTAGAATCCCGAGGCTGGCTTTGTTAATCCGTCTAACCAAGCTGGATAGCTCTGAGCCCAGCGTGGCCTCTGTCTGCCATCTTCCTGTGCCTGCAGCCACGCCATGTGGACAAACGCGGCAGATGTCACGAAGGACCAGCTGTACTTGGGGCTTCGTTGACTGGCCATGGGCTCACGTTTTAATTCCCACTAGAGTCCATGGCGATTGAATGAAGCAGACGGTCCATACCGTAACCCCATGGTCTTCAAAGAGCAACAAGAAGACGATGGTCAACCCACTGGAATGAACCGTACGCTCTCCAAACACATTCCCTTCATGTGCACTTTTAATTGACTAATTGGCTTCTCCCTCTGACCCCAGGTGTGCACAAGAGTTCTCCCACCTCGCCTCACCCACCCCCTCAATCTCTCGTCACCCTCAAGCGGAGAGGGGTCCCAGTGGTTCCTGCAGCCTGGAAGTTCTTGGACCTGAGCTGAAAGTCTGTGAGAAGGGGCTCAGCCACGCAAGTGTCGTCTGACCTGTCCAGGGGGTCGGCAGGGGTGGGGTCATCGGGCCAGAGACTCACAGTCGTGAAGGACAACAAACCTGAACTTCTGACAGTGTCTGCAAAAGACGCCACACAAAACATGCCAGAGACTCATTGGCAAGACAAACGACGTTCGATTACCACTGTGGGACCAGACCCCCAACTGCACCACAAATGAAGCATCCTGTGAACCCGGAAAACGCTGTGAGAACAGCACACGTGTGCTGCGTTGCACTTTCACGTGAACGGGGCTGATTTTTGTTAACAGTCACCATGCAAGTGTAAACACTTAAAACATGTCACAGTCCTTACAGACTTGGAGTCTGGTACGTTCTGTTCCCTTGACTGTAAAGTGTGACAGTGACAGGCTTAGTGTGAGAGTCGATATGTCAAAACCGTGGCAGGCGTGAGGTAAGCACTCGCTGGGTGTTTATTACCAATACCCGTTCATTTAAAATGTCTGCTGTAAACGAGATGAGCTACCGTCACGTTCATGTCTTGTCTACACGTGGTCTTTGAGAGTCCTTCAACGCACATCCACGAACATCATTTATTGTCGCTTGAGTATCAGTCATGGGAGTGATGCTTCATCTTACAGCCTCTGACCGAACGGATTTTGAGTCACCCTCGCTGGTCCAAAGGCAGGCTGAGGTCCACCTGAGCCTCTAGCAGACCGAGAGTCCCTCAGACCTCGGTCTCAGAGCCCTGTGACTCGGCACTGCTTACTCCCCACTAAATGGTCCCATGCCTTTACCCCCAGACTGCCATCGGGTTGGGAGACACATGGTGCTTGGAGGTTTTCTAGACCCCACCACTGGGACATATGACAGGTGCTCACGAAACAAGTGTCAATGAACTGAACGGCTGACACATTGCACCAAGTAGCCACTTATTTCAAAATTGTGTCTTCTGTTATTTTCTCTGTTTCGTTTTCTGACTTTACACCATGCAGAAGCCCCTGAGAGGAGCCTGGCCAAGATTTGACTTTACAGTGCGTCCTATTTGTTTTCTCAGACTCCTAACAAAACGTTGGCAGTGCCCTTGGGGACAATTTGGGTTGAAGGAAGGCGAGTCTAACGAAAATGTCGAAGACAGCAAGGACCTGATTAGTACTGGGCTGGGGTAGACACAACAATGTCCCCAAAGAGGTCCACACCCTGATCCCCGTGTGGTGGACAGAATGATGTCCTCATAGACATCCACGCCCTGACCCCCAGAACCTATGACTGTGTTACCTTATAAGGCAAAAGAGACCTTGCACACGTGATTAAGGAGCCTGGATTGTCCAGATGGGCCCTAGACACCATCCGTCTCCGGTCCTCCTAAGGGGGAAGTAGTGGGGATTTTGAATTGAGAAGGGCCCTGAGGATGGACGCAGAGGTTGGCATCATGGGCTTTGAAGATGGACAAAGGGGCGCCCAACCGAAGAACCTGGGCACCAGGAGACACTGGGAACAGTCGTAGAAACCTTTGTCTCCCTTGGACCCTCCAGAAGTGTCCAGCACTGCGGACAGCTTGATTCTAGTTTCATGGGACGCATGTCAGATTTCTGGCCTCCAGAACCGTCAATGAGTCACTGTGTATTGGTTTAAGGTACCCGGTTTTGATACCGACCCGGGTTCTTGGCTTCCTTAATCGATAGAAATTGACTAGGAGGTCAGACAAGAAATTCAGGCCAGGCTTTATTGGGGCCCCTGCTGCAGCACGGGGCGGGGGCGGGGGCGGGGGGAGTGAGAACAAATAACAAGTTCCCTTGTTTGCTCGCTCCCTGGCGGGGGCAAGCTTGTTCCTTAAGTGGGCTGAGGGTACGGGTGGGTCCAGGGGTCGGGCTGGAGGGGAGGCTTAGGTGGGCTGCCCACCCCTTAGGTGGTGTTGTGTGCAGGGGGCATGCGCAGGACCCTGCTTTCGCTCCGGGCTCTCCAGAAGTGGCAGGTGCGCTTTTTGGTCTCTTTGTATCTTGTTGTTCATCATTTGCCCCAACTGCGCATGCACGCGGTTATTTTTAGCCCCGTACAGTTTCTTTGTGTGTTGCTGGTCAAGGAGAGGTGTGTCCATGTGCAAGCCCTGCAGCAAAGGGCCCGGGGTCCCAGCCTGTCTCCGTTTGAGGGGCTTTGTGACAGCAGCCATGAGAATCTTACACGTACAAGCATGTGCAATGGGCAGGTACAAGGCAGGAGCGGGACCTCGATCAAACCTGGGGGTAACCCCCCAACTAGGCTCCCGCGGCATCACGCCTGTGTGTGCTTCAGGAAACGGAGCCACGGGGAAGGTAGACGTCCTGCCTGGGTCCAGCTGTCTGCAACGGGAACCCGGGTCGTTAACCCTGTCTTCCCACCCACTCACCGCTGGTTACCTCTCTGAACGGGAATCCCACTCCAAGTCTCTGCTGAACTAAAAAGATTTAATTTCCCGAATGCAAAAATACTTCCGTCTGGAATTTCCAGGGGCCCTCAGCCAGTCACAGGCCCCCGCGAGAACTGGGGTGCGCCACCTACCTGCACAACAGAGCAAGAAGAGGGGCACTCACAGCCCACCTGCCTGGGCCAAGTCACCTGTGACCACAATTAACTTCACAGCCCACGGGGCTCAGCGCCGCGTTAGTGGGAAACCACGGCCGGGAGAAGGCTTCGATCTCTCATGTTCTCCTGTCTTGGGTGAGTCAATACAACACACTCTAAAGTCTCATCACTTTTGTTATGCTCTATTTCTACTTTGAAGTCACATTCTCTGAAAGTGACTAACTGCCTACGTTTTCCAGGCAAATCATGGGTGTTTCTCGTGAACTGTACTCATGGCAACCAACTTAATGTTCCCCAGATGAAATGAGGACATTGTCGTCTTTGTATTTTCATTATTTTTTATTGAAGGAAAGTTGATTTATAATATTATATAAGTTACAGGTGTGCAACATAGGGATTCACAATTCTTATGGGTTATACTCCCTTTAAACTGATTATGAAAGATTGGCTCTATTCCCTGTGCTGTACAAGGTATCCTTGTAGCTTATTTATTTTATACATAATAGTTTGTACCTCTTAATCCCCTTCCCTTATATTCCCCCTCCCCTTATCTTGCACCTCTCCCTTCCCTCTCCCCACTAGTAACCACGAGTTTCTTCTCTGTATCTGTGAGTCTGCTTCTTGTTTTGTTATATACACTAGTTTCTTGCACTTTTTAGATTGCACATATAAGTGATAACATACAGTATTTGTCTTTCTCTGTCTGACTTATTTCACTAAGTATCACGCCCTCCAAGCCCGTTTGTGTTGCTGCAAATGGCATTATTTCCTTCTTTTTTATGGCTGGGTAGTATTCCGCTGTGTATAAATGTACCACATCTTCTTTATCCATCCCTCTGTCCATGGACATTTAGGTTGTTTCCATGTCTTGGCTATTGTGACTAGCACTGCTATGAACACTGGGGTGCATGTATCTTTTCTAATTAGAGTTTTTTGTGGATATATGCCCAGGAGTGGGATTGCCGGACCATAGGGTTGTACTTTGATTCTTAAAGAGTGTCTTTTCTTCTCCACCACCTCTCCCACCACTTCTAACCCAGACTTTTGTTTCTTCTTTCCTCCTCCTTTCCAAATACAACCTGTGCTTCAAGAAGCAATTCTGTCATGTTGTCACCATTTTAGTGCCAATTCCTTTCCACCTGGGCAGCTTATATTTAGCAAGACACACACATCTGCCCGATGCAACACTGGTATCACTTTTGCCACCGTCTACGATGCGTAATGCACTTCACCCTGACTTCTGGTGGGTCGGAGGTATCATGGGCTGAATGGTGTCCCCTCACCAAAAAATTCATATGTCAAAGTCCTGACCCCTGACCCCCGGTACCTCAGAATGTGGACTTGTTGGGACCTAGTGTCATCACAGGTGTAATCAGTTACGATGAGGTCTTACTGGACCCGGATGGCCCCTAATCCAAGGTGACTGGTGTTCTTACAGAGGCAAGATTTGGAAAAGGACATGGACACACACACAGGGAGACACTACCAGCTCACTATTCTTTCTCCTGAACTCTGGTCTTGATTGGTGACATTGTCAGTGTCACTGTCCCTTCAGCTGCCCTGGCCAGGATTCCAGGATAGGTGAATGGATAGATGGATATAAGGATGGATAATGGATGGGCAGATGAGGGATGCGTGGATGGATGGATGGATGGATGGATGGTTGGATGGATGGAGAGATGAATTAGATGGGTGAGCAGATAGATGATAAATAGATGGGTAGATGGGTGGCTGGGTACGTGGGTGGAGAGGGACCGCCATGACGCTCCCTGGAACTTCGCATGGTGCAGGGTCACCACCTGGTGAGTGTGATACTCCTCACTCCTGCAGGAGATCAGGGGCCATGCTCTCCCCATGAGCTAGTGAGTCCCAGCACCCTGTAAATAACCAACATTTTTTTTTTCGGTACGCGGGCCTCTCACTGTTGTGGCCTCTCCCGTTGCGGAGCACAGGCTCTGGACGCGCAGGCTCAGCGGCCATGGCTCACGGGCCCAGCCGCTCCGCGGCATGTGGGATCCTCCTGGACCACGGCACGAACCCGTGTCCCCTGCATCGGCAGGCGGACTCTCAACCACTGCGCCACCAGGGAAGCCCAATAATCAACATTTTTGAATGAGCAACTGAATCAATGATTTAATGTTCTCCTCTGATTTAACTGGTTTGAGTCTCAGAAGGATTGTAGGAAGAAGCACAGTTAACTGGTTTCCTATGCATTCTGCAAACCACAAAGAGAAAGTTCTCCTCCACACTGTTACCTCAGGGCAGGGAGCCCAGAGTTCTCACCTGGAATCCAAGGAGAACTTGTGCCCTTAAATCAAATTTGACCCAGGGTGGTCAAGTTATCTAGTCACTCCAGGTGGCAGGTGTGCAGGAAAGGAGTCAGGTGTGCAGGAGAGGGGGGCAGATCCTCACTCCCAGGCCCTGGGACAAGATGGGCACCTGCTTTCCGAACCCACTTCTCAAGTGGCTCCACCCACTTGGAGACTTGGAGCCCAGATGAGCTCGAGGTGAGCTCAGGTCAGCAATTGATGGACTTGGGGTGCAGGGGAGGTGGGTGCAGGAGTCAAACATGGCCATGACCAGAGTCACCCAGAGGCCACGACAAAAACACAGATTCTGGAGTCCTGGGCTAGGGGAGGGGCCCAGAGGTGGCAGGCGTAACAAGCTGGCCAGGTGAGTTTGATGTCACCACCCGTGTGCAGACTGGCCTGTGGGACCCACGGGTCTGGGGATGCTGTCCCCCTTCCCGGGAGGAGAGAAGGTGACCTCAGGGTGGGCACCCCAAACTGATGGGACCCCTCGCCCCAGGCACATATGCCGTCCACTCCAGAAGGAGCTGTGGGCTCCGTAGCAACGGGTAAGGAAACCCAGTGGGTAGGAACCCTTTGCTTGAACATAGAGGGGTAGCCAGAGCCTGGGGAAGCAGGAAGGTTCTGTAATAGAGGGAACGTCACTCAGCCTTAATAAAAAAGGAAAAACTCCTGCCATTTGCTCAACGTGGATGGACCCAGGGGGCACTGAGCTCGGTGAGACAAGTCAGCCAGAGAAGACAGATTCTGCACCATCTCACTTCTGTGTGGAATCTAAAAACAACCAGACTTGATTGGCTGATTAAACAGATGATGGTACCTGGAAAGGTTAAGTGGCAGATTTTCTCTGTTGTCATTTTCTTCCATCACATAGCTAGAAATAAGGTGTCTGTCGCTGACAAGTCGTTTTTATCGCAACGGCGTGCGTTCACGCATCTGACTTGTAAACTTCCATCTGTAAACTGTGTTTAATCGTTTTCAGAAAGTCATGACACATGGCTAGTGGAAGATATAAAGATATTCACAAATTATACTTACTGTTAGTTACTGGGGATATAACTAAATTTAAAATAAACTTGCCAAGTTTTATTATTGTCAAAAATAAAATAAATAAAAAATTTTAAAAAACAATTTTTAATTAAAAAAACAAACTCAAAGAAGCAGAGAATAGAACAGGGATTACCAGGGGCTGAGTAGGGGCACATAGGGAGGTGTTGGTCAGAAGGCAGAAACTTCCATTTATACGATGGTTAAGTTCTGAGGAGAGAACCGTGCAGGACAGTGAATATAGTTAACAGGACGTATTATCTACCTGAAAGTTGCTAAGAGAGTGGATCTGAAATGTTCTCACCACAAAAAAGAAGGCAAGAGAAAGGTAACTCCGTGAGGTGACGGGTGTTAACACCTTGATGGTGGTGATTATTTCACAGCGTATGCGTGTATCACAGCCTCACGTTTACACCTTAAATATATAGTTTCAGGAAAACTGTATAAAGCTCAGGAAAGCTGAAGAAAAGAAAGAGCCAAAACCAACAGAAAGAGGATGAAAGCTGGGCGAGGGAGGTGGCTGCTGATGGAAAGAAAGGAGGGAGGGAGGGAAGAGGGAGAGAAGCACAGCGAAAACAACAAGCCTGCCTTTCCTACCACACTCTGCCCTTAAGACTCCGAAGACACGTTTGCAGTTTTCTAATCGTCCTGATTTCTGCTTTGTCACCGTCACAGGACACCGTCTGTTACCCGAAATACTTCCGGGAGACGCGCCCTTCGCAGCCGTTTCGCAAAGAGAATTCAGGGTACTCGCAGGGGAGCGACCCTCCGGAGCTGAAAATAGTCCCAGCGACACCAGGGACAGCTCCTACCGGCAGCCCTTCCCACACAGGAGCGAGGGGTCCTTACGAGGACGGGTGCTCGCCGCGGGCCCACGGCTGGGCCAGGCGGGGACCACATCAGCAGCATCTCCATCCCCATCCGCCCCCGGCCAGGACAGCACAGACGTGGCACTGTGTCCAGAGAGGTGGGGAAGGTCACCCCAAGAGCAGCCCCCAGGCCCTGCTTCCCCTGGTGGATGGAGCTCAGAGCCTCACCTGTGATATCACAGCCATGACATGCAATTCTCCCCAACCCCTGCCCCCCAGTAGCTGAAAACAGCCCCCTCTGCTCCCCAGCCCGGCACTGGGCCAGCCCCAGAGTTCCAGCCTCGCCAGAACCCGGCGCCGTCGGCCCTTCCGGGCTCAATCCCGACCCGTTTCATCCAAAGGCTGGTTAGTCCGTTTCTCGTCTGTTTACAGGGAGCCCATCCAAATGTTTCCCGGGAACAATGACATCCTGGAAGCCACGCAGCCTCTTCAAAAGCAATCCCTGCAAACCCAGGAATTTGAATATTCCATCATTAAACGCATGTGGGTTTGCAAAATACAATGTGATTCAGAATCTGAGAACGGGACCTTATTTGGAAATAGAGTCTTTGCAGATGTGATGAAGTGAAGGGTCTGAGATGAGGTCCTCCTGGAGGAGGGTGGCCCTACATCCAGTGACAGGGTCCTTCTAAGACACAGAAGAGGAGAGACACAGACACAGAGGAGAAGCCCCAGGAAGACAGAGGCAGAGACGGGAGGGAGGCGGCCATGAGCCCAGGGACGCCTGGAACCCCCAGAAACTGGAAGAGGAGGGAAGGACCCTCCCCTGGAGCCTCCGGAGGGACCTCGGCCCTGGGACACCTTGACCTCAGATGTCTGGTCTCCAGGATGTGGGAGGATGGATTCCTATTGTTTTCACTCCCCCAGTGTGTGGCCATTTGCTGAAGCCACCCCAGGAAACAAAAACAGGGGCCTAGAGTTAAATATTAAGCCTGTAAGAATAAATGCAGAGGAGAGGCGTCGCTCTGTCCTAGTTGAACAGTGAGCAGACCGCCACCCTGTCTTGGCGGGAGCAGCTCTCCTGTCTAACGGGGCTGACGGCCCTTCGCTCTGGGGTCCTCGTGTGGAGGCTGCAGACCCATTTGCAGTTCATGCAAACTGCGGAGGCCCTGCTAAAACAGTGTCCGCACGTCTCAGGCGGCTGAGATTCTGTGTGGACGGCGTTTTCATTCTCGGACATGTAATCACTTGCCACCTTACTGAGGTTGTGACGGGAGGTTTGGTCCAAGCCAGGGGGATCGTTGGCAGCCACGCCCTGACCAGCCTCAAAGGGTCTGTTCTTCGTCTGAGTTGAGATACGGGGCGGCCGTGCTTGGGCTCCTCGCCCTGGGGGGAGGTGATGAGAAAAAAACGCCCGTTCAGAGTAAGGTGAGGTTCCCTTGCTGCAGTGTCAATGGTGTCAAAAATAAATAAGTCAGGGAGAACAGCTCGCATGGGCGGCGTGCCCAAGGAGCTCAGAGAGAATCACAGGGGATGATGGCTTTGTTCAGGGCACTAACATTTCTCCAGTTGCCCACCGCCCCGATCACAAAAGCACGGTAATCAGGCCCCAGAGGGACCTCCCCAAGCCAGCATCCTCTTCCCAAAACCGATTCTAAAAACTGCTCATTTTCCCCTACCACCCCAGAACCCCCTTTCCACCTGGAGATGAGATTTTATATGATAAACAAGACATGCTTTGGAAAAGATGGAGAAAGCCCCAGGTATCTGACTCATCCCCCTCTTTCCTCTCCTGCAGGATGCATCAAGGGGAACCGTCTCTCCTTGGACAGCGTCACGGCTGCGTCCTGCATGCTGCACACCCGGCATCGGAGAGAGGGCACCTGCTAATTATAAGTACAGACAACTGCCCGGGGTCCCAGGCCCCAGCTCCTACACCCTCAGTGCCCCCTGCCCTTACCCGACTGCCTTCCAACTCTGACAAGATAGCTTCCTCGGCCGGAAAGTTTTCAGGCTTCAGCTCAGGCTGGGAAGTTTGAAACAAATCGGACGCGCCATTTTTGACTCATGAGCCTCTGAAAAATTAATATGTTTCTGACTTTTGTGAAAAGTGTCCGAAGTTTTCCTGCTCATCACTCAAAAAAGGGCCAACCTTGGAGAGTTCCAGCTTTCCCTAAACTTGGTATAAAGGAGAGTTTGGTTTTGGGGGTGGTTTTTATCGGGGGGAAGGGTCGGTGCACAAAGTGTTATCATCATCTCAGGTAGATTCGGAAGGTGTTCGTGAAGGCTGGGGGGCGGGGACTCTACATATGGGTGTGTGCTCGGGCAATGATGTTAATTTTATCAGGTTTATCAGGTCACCATCACCAGGTGGATGAGATCCTAGTTTATATTCAGCAAAGAATAACTGCAGCCGGGTGAGGGATCTCCAGCTCTGCTTGTCAGCTCACGCCCGTAGGGTGTCAGCTACAGCCTCTGCCCCCTGACCCCCGCCCTGCCTTAACGCACTCAGCCAGTAGCGGGTCCTCTGCTGAGCTGCTGTCCACCTGATGTGCATCCACAAGGACCCCACCTCGAGGTTCTTAGTCATCTCACATTCCTATCCACTCTCCTGCTTTCTTTGGGATGACTTGATTCCACAACCCCCTCAATGGGGTGTTGTAACTTTGTTATAATTTTTAAAAATTTTTTTGGCTGTGCCATGAAGCCCTTGGGATCTTTGTTCCCCGACCAGGGATCAAACCTGCACCCCCTGTATTGGAAGCGCGGAGCCCTAACCACTGGACCGCCAGGGAAGTCCCAGGATGTCGTAATTTTGGAGCAGAGCCATCCTGCCAGAATTTGAACCCTTCTTATCTTGGGATCCTTCAGAGCACCTGGCACGACTTGGAGGCAGCCAGGCTCACCTCCCTCTTTTGGGGGGGGGGGCAGACACACTCCCTCCCCGTGTCCAGGCATTCTCCAGGGAACGGGACTCTCTGTCCAGCACTCGGAATCTTGAGAGAATGATGGGAAGTAGGGACAGGTGAGAAATTCCTCATGGTGGCAGCCATGGCTCCAGAGTCTGAAACGGCTTGGAGAGGTCTTCTGGCCACCGCCCCACCTTGGGGTCTGTTCCGTTCTCTGAGACTAGCTCTTCAAGCTTCCCATCGTGTGTCAACTCCTCAACGTTCTTCCCACAAATTCATTTTCTGTGTGGAAGTCTCAGTCCTCTTGGTTCTTGCGGGTCCTCTGGGTCTTTGGCCAAGAACCGTGACTCTCACCTGGTCCTCTTTGTCCCTCATCTCCCTGCCTGTGATATCCCATCCATGTGCATTCATCGGACCTCTGCGTGTACCTTCTCAACAAGCTCTAGGATCAATTTTTTGGTTTCCGGGATAACTCCTCCACTTAGACCCTTGATGATTAATAAATCAAACCACACCCCATCTTAAGGAGCAACTCAAAGACTTGAGAACATTCATATTTGTCTCAACATCCCCCTGCATTTCTGCCTGGAGAATAAACCTGAGGTATCCTCTAACCCGTATATTTAAAATAGAGTCACTTCTGAACGTAGCTTGAGGAATGTCTGGAGAGGAACCAACATCCATTTGAAGGTGAATCCACTGAATGAATACGCAACAGGGACTATCCCCACCCCGGCAGAGGAAAGCTCCCATCTCCATGAGAAACACTCATCAATGAAGCAAATACGTAAACTCCTGGGAGTTCTAGTAGCTAGACTGTTTGTTTTCAAAAGAAAGAGAAATGTGGACCCTTCTCTGTGAGGTGAAGAACTCACGCTGTCCTCTTGTGGCATCTGAGGAGCTAGACGAGAAGAAAAGGGCACACTGTGATGGGGAAGTACACACACACATGTACATACACACACACGTGCACATACAAGTCTTCCCTTGCTCAGAGTAAATTGCTGCCTCTGAGGTAATTGGATGAACATTGAAACTTCTCCATCTTAGCGTTGAGCTCACAGGATATAGAAAATTTCTTGATACGTTTCACCTCACTTGTTTATGCTACATGGAGTGACCCTGCTCTGGTTGTCCTTCTGAAGTTAAATCAGTGAAGTTAAATCAAGGTGGAGTGCTCAGACTGCAGGAAAATGGCACTCATCGTCATCTTAATTAGAATCCCTCCAACTTCCTGCCCAAAATCATCCTAAGATCAACCAAGACCACAAGTAAACCACCCAGGACTCAGACCTTCAGCACTACCAGGAGGTCAAGAGACCATGACCTTCAAATTTACGTGATCAATCTCACTGTAGAACTAAGTTTAAGATAAGGGTGAGACAAAGAGGGGAAATGGATGTAAACACTATAGATTCTGACAAAGCGGAAAGAATGAAACTTTTTTAAACGGGAAGAGACAGAACAAAGAAGAGGAAAATCGAATAAAATGGTTGACAATTATATAGGTAACCAGGAGAAATCAAAGGATCTTGTGGTTGGCAGAATAATGGCCCCCAAAGACATCCCTGTTTTAATCCCAGTGTCATAGACAGAACAATGTCCCCAGAGATGCCCACGTCCTGATACCCACATGGGGGGCAGAATAATGTCTCCAAAGATATCCACATCCTAACCTGGACCTTGTGAACGTGGCAAAAGGGACTTTGCAGCTGTGATTAAGTGAAGGGTCTTGAGTTGGGAAATTACCCTGGATTATCTGGGTGAGCCCAGTGGCATTGCAAGGGTCCTTGTAAGAGGAAGGCAGGAGTTCAGAGAAGATGAAGCCAAGCTCTTGTTCTGACCATGAAGGAAAGGGCCAAGAGCCAAGGAACGGAGGCAACATCTTGAAGCTGCAAAAGGCAAAAGATGAAACAGAGTCTCCCCTAGAGGCTCCAGCAGGAACCAGCCCTGGCGACACATTTTAGACTGCTCACCTCCGTAACAGTAAGACAATAAATTTGTGTTGCTTTCAGCCACAAAGTTTGTTACAGCAACTACAGGACACTCACACAGGTGCCACTTAAATTGAGAAACCAGAGAGTGAGAGGTTAAGATAGAGAATGGGGGCAGGGGGGAGTACAGGGCACTAAAAAGTATAAGCAGAAAGGTAAGCCCCAGAACATAAACACACCTTCCTAAATGTTAGAGGAAAAATTTTAATGACAAAGAAAACTCATCAAATATAGAAAGAAACAGTAAATACAACATAATACAAACATTAGTTATAACAGGAAATAATGTGACTGAATGGAAAACAAACATAACATCTCAATAAATATGAATGGGCTTCATTTGCCAATTAAAAGGGAAAGGTTTTCAAATAGGCTTATCAAGCAATATCCAGCTGTAGGCTCTACAACAGAGACACACCTAAAAGAGAGAAATTTCAAAAGGTCAAAAAGGAAAGACAAAGAAATGACAGGCAAACAGAAACCATCTGACAGCAGGGGTTAAAGTCCTAGTGAAAGATAAACTAGAATTTAGGCCAAGAAGCATTAAATTAGACAAGGAAGCATTAAATTAGACAAATGCTAAGTTAAATGCATTAAATTAGCATTTCCTAATGCTAAAAGCACAGCACGCTATCAAGATGTAACAGTCATGAATATCTATATTCATGACTGCCAAATAACTCAGTACCCACCTAGATATTATCAGAAACAGGAGATGCCAGGAGAAATAGATTAATAATAAGAGACTTTAATACACCACTCATGGTACAAGGCAGACCAAGTGGACATAGAGTAAGGCTACAGAAGGGCGAGTACTTGAGACGTTTCTGTGCAAATACTTTTGAATATTTAGATGAAAGGCATGGTTTCCTAAGAAAGTATCATTTTCAGAATTAACCTCAGAAGAGATCAAAAGTATAAAAATACTCCAACCAATGAAATAGAGAAAATCGTCCAAATCTACCTCATC
This sequence comes from Pseudorca crassidens, assembly GCF_039906515.1. Lineage (NCBI taxonomy): Eukaryota > Metazoa > Chordata > Mammalia > Artiodactyla > Delphinidae > Pseudorca > Pseudorca crassidens. The sequence goes on along the minus strand of NC_090318.1, from coordinate 622,073 downwards.
ATGAACACCAGGATGAAAAGTTTTCATGGGGAAATTTTACCAAGGCTTCAATCAGCAGATACTCTCAGTGCTCCTTACGTTGTTACAGAACATTAGAAAGGGAGCAAATATCCCAAAGTCTTTTCAGGAAGCAAGCGTAACAATTGTACCCAAACTTGATATATGTAGCGCAAATAAAAGTAAATCACATCCTCAAATCACTTATGAATATTAATAACTAACCCTAAATACCGTATTGGCCAACAGACCCCCAATATCACATTGAGAAAATAATACACCTTGACTGAGTGAGGTTTATAACAGGAATGCAACGATGGTTCAATATTAGGGAAACTATTAATATAATTCACTAAAGGTAGATCTAAGGGGAAAACTCATATGAGTAACTATAGATGCTAGAAAATTCCTTGACACAATTCCTAAAATCACTCAGAAAACTGGAAATAGAAAGCTTTTTATTAACATCATAAAAAATATACAGTGTATCAGACTACAAAAGCCAGCATCCCACCTAACGGAGAAACACTAAAAACATTTCCACTAGGATCGGAAATCATTCATTTAAGGGGACTTCCCTGGCGGTCCAGTGGTTAGGACTCAGTGCTTTCACTGCCGTGGCCCAAGTTCAATCCCTGGTCAGAAAACTAAGATCCCGAAAACGGTGCGGCATGGCCAAAAAGGAGAGAAGAAAAAACCATGCGAGGATGCCTGTTACTCCTACTACAATTTAACCTTGTACTAGAGGAATTAGCTCTAGCAACTAGACAGAAGGAAATAATTAGACATAAAAATTGGAAAATAAAAAGTAAAACTATATTATTTTCAAATGACATGATAGGATACCTACAAAACTCTCAAGAATTAACAATAAAACTAACTGCAACAAGGAAAGTATTCAGCAAGGTAGCAGGATAAATAATTGACAGGTAAACGTGAATAACCTCTATGGACTCCAATAATAACCAGTTAGAACATCTAATATACAAGAAAATACCATTTACAATAGCAATGAAGAAGATAAAATGCTTAGGAATAAACCCTACAAGAATGATGTACAATTCATATGGAATAACACTGCAAAATACTTCTTAAATAAACAAAAGTAAAATTGAACAAATAGAAAGACAGCCCTTGTTCTTCAGGACATCTCAACATTATCAAATGTTAGTTCTCCCTAAGTAAATACAGAAATGCAATGGGCTCTCAAGAAATGCACCAACAAGATTTTTTGTCCTAGGGTTAGGCTAGTTGATATTCAAGTTAATACCAAGAATACTAGGAAAACACAGAAAAAGATATGGGAGGGAGGACTTGTCCCACCAGATACTAAAATACACAACGAATATCAGTCATTAGGATGCTGTGCTGCTGGTGCCTGAACCAACAAACAAGTGCATTAGAATAGAATCCAGAAAACAATCCCAACTCCGCCTGGAACTCTGGTATCTCAAATCACTAGGGAAAGATAGATATTCCCCATAAATTGAAAAAGATAAAATTAACTACATTCCTGTTGCCATACACAAATAAATTGATCAGAGACTTACATGTCTTTTTTTAATGGAATTATATAAGTAATAGAAGAAAAACTGGTTGAATTCTCACATAATCTGTGTGTAAGGAAAGGCTTTCTGTGACTCAAAATCTAAATGCTATAAAAGGAAAGAGTGACAAATTTCACAACAAAAGAATATTTTTGGCCTAACTGACACCCCCCCCCAAAAAAACTGTAATCCAAGTCAAAAGGAAAAGACAAATTGAGAAACAATATTTGCAGCATGCATCACAGATAAATGGCTGACATCCCTACTATAATGCATTCTTTTAATAAGGGAAAAGACCAAACATCCTACAGAGAATGGGCAAAAGATACAGAGACAAATCAGGAAAATAAGAACATAAAAATGGTCCTTAATATATGAAAAGACAATAGATAGATAGATGATAGACAGGTAGATAGATGAGGATGATAGATAGGTAACAGATGAAGAGATAGATAATAGATGATAGATAGATGATAGATAAATAGATGATAGACAGAAGGCAGGGGAGGAAGGAAAGGTGATGGTAGATGGGTGGACAGATGGATGGTTGGATGGATGGACAGATGGGCAGATAACAAAACAACAGCACAAAAGAGAACGAGGCTCACCAGGCATGTATTTCTTTGGCCTAGAAGTGCGTGTGTGTGCTTGTGTGTGCATGTGTGTGTCTGTGTGTTATGTGTTCTCTCTCCAGAGCCATTTACACCAGCCGATCTCACCCTCTTTGGGACCAATGAGGTCTGGATCAGAATCCAGTTGTGCAACTTTGAGAAAGTTACTAACCCTCTCTAAGTTGTCAGACAACCCTGTAATTTTTTTTAAAAGAGGAAGACCACGAGAAAAACCACAGCAAAATGCACAGAAGTATTTGTGCTACAATTCCCTCTCTTTTCAAGGGTCTCCTTTATATATTTTTTATTTTTCATCATGAAAAATTAATTAGTAGGTTTTGCCTCATGGGCTGTTCTACAGCAAGCTATAGAAAAACAACAAGAAATTACAAAAATTCCACACTCATCTACAATGTAAAGCACAGAAATCTAACAGCATCAGAACCTTTTATAACGGAGAAAAATGCCAAAATTAAAATTCCTAGCTAGGGCAGGGAAGACCAACAGGAAAACGCCCTGGAGTATTTATCTCTTCACTCGCAGGAATAATCACTTGTTGCTGGAGACATATGTGTGGCTTGCACGCGTCACATGGGGGACCACAGATACACGTCAATCACCCACGTCTCCAAGCCTGTTTGAACCTCGAGAGTCCCGTAGTTCACAGGTAGGGCCGTCGAACCGTGGACACGCCACAGACAGGGCTGAATCGTGAATGACCCCGCTCCTCTGCAGTCACACCTCTGGTCAGTGGTGTAGGGCAGGCAGAACTTCCGTGATCCTAGCTGCTGCAGACCCATCTCGGCCGCAGGAAGGGCCAGCTGGAGCTTCATTTCTCTCCATCCCGGGAAGAGGGGGAGTCCTGGGCCAGCAGAGCCGTCCCCTTCCTGGTCTCCAGTGTCAGCTCCACCTTGGGCACCCAGGGGACGGGCCAGGGCACTGGGGATTGTGTGTGTGTGGTGTGTGTGTGTATGGGGAAGTGTGGGAGTGTGAGGGATATGGGAGTGTGTGTACATGTGCGGTGTGTGGGGCATGTGTGTGTGTGCTTGTACATGTGTAGGTGTGGGCTGTGGCCGTGCGTGTGTGTGTGTGTGTATAAGTGTGGGGTGTCTATGTGTGTAGAGCCGTGGGAAGCTGAGTGTGTATATGTGTGCAGAGGTGAGCGTGTAGGCACGAGAGCGTGTGTATGTATGGGTGTGCAGGTGTGAGCTGTGTATAGTGTGTGTATGTGCGGGCGAGTTGCATGTATGGACATAGAGGTGGGTGTACATGTGCGTGCAAGTGTGTGTTTATTAGTATAGAGGCAGGTGTGCCTGTGTGTCCATATGTGTGTGAGTCTGTATTGCATGTGTGTGTCTGTGTGTGTGTGCAAGGTTTGGTATGCGTGGGTGAATGTGAGCACAGGCATGTGTGCACGTTTGTGTGACTGTATTTGTATCTGTGTTTCATCCCAAGTGTGTTCACCTTCACACTTCTTTGTCTCTCCATGTACAAGCTACCTGAGCTCATAACAAAGGAAACGGGCTCTTTCCTCTGACCTGCGTCCTGCTGCCCTGGACAGTGTTTTGAGCCCCAAAATATTTAGTGCCGAGGAGACACCAGGCTTGGAGGTACCGGACACCCCCGCCTGCTGTGCTGCCTCCCCTTCCGCCCGGCTGTCCGGGGCCGAGGCTCCACCCTCACGTGTAAACACCCCGTGTGCATCTGGCCTAACTCTGGTTCCTGCTGCCCTTCGCGCAGGAAGTGATCTTCCCAGCGGGTGGCCTTGGGCCAGCTCTCCCCAGGGAGCCCTGAGGGTCAAGGTCCAAATTCCCCGCCAGCCTCCCACGGGGCTCTGCTTCGAGCTCTCAAATTTTCGTGGAGCTGAGTATAAACATCAGCCCCCCCCCCACAGCGTCGTGTAACCTCTGGACTCAGGGTTCACACTGGAGCAGGCTGGAGGACGGACCCAGCCGGCCAGCGACGCTGAAGCTACAGCACCTCCGCTGGATGCCCTGGGCACAGCAGGGACGCACCGGCCTGGCCGTCCCCATCTTCACACCCTTCACATCAGAACACCCCCCTCCCGGCTCAGGCATCACCTCCGGGTACAGGCACCACCCCCGGGCTCAGACACCACCTGTCCCCTCCTGTCTCTGGGCAGTTACTGACACCCAGGTGTGCTGACTCCCCTGTGACTGTCAATATTTGTTTTCCATGCTCTCCAGGACGCCCGCTTCTCAGTGCAAACAAACAGGTGGTACCAGTGCCCGCTCACTTCTCCAAGCCCGTCGTGCCTTAAGGAATCTAATGGTAATGGACCGCTGCCCCGCACCCCGGCTCCCGGACAGGCTTTTACAGGACAGCCTGTCGTCCTGGCCCACGCACCAGTGGGCCAGGCGGGCATCCCCTCCTCCCCTGCCCGCCACTCTCTGTCTCTCTCCTAACACCCACGTCTCCGCCATCAGGAACAAATATGATTTCTGATTGAACATCACTTTATTTGCCAGTTCTGTGGTCTTTTCTTATCGTGTTCCACATTGCTCAGGCTTTGTGGTTAAATTATGTATTAAGGTCAATGTCAAAACAGAGGAGATCTGTAACCTACAGGGAGCTGGCTTTTCTTCGTGATTAGGGTGAAGTGCGGGCTGCCTGTCAGCCAGCCCGGGCAGCGCAGCATGGGGCCCGCCCCACAGCGGGGCTCTACAAAGGCAGCTCGCGGGCTCCCAGGACGCGCCCGTGATAGATTTGCCTGGCTCGCCCGCCCCTCTTGAAAGCCCGCTTGCCTGGGCTTCCATCTGAGAGCTGTCAGCCGCACCTATGGAGTCGTGTCATAAATCAAACGCAAAGTGTGTTCGCTGGGGAGCGCGGCAGATGTCATGTACCCGCTTGTAGTTTGAGATCTTCTAAAGGAAAACGGTGTCAGAATAAGGAAGACGGGAGGGATGTGGGTTTTCTTTTTTTTTTTTTTTCTTTTTCCTTAAAAAAAAACAAAAACATGAGACAACGGTTGAAAAGACTGGCTGGAAACCTTCTCTAAAAACTTACACGGTTCAGCCCCACCAGTAAATTAATCAGTGAGCGTTCAGACGGGGGCACCGCAGGACAGGAGGCGGGTGTGCATTGATTTTCCTCCCCCACGAATTTCTTCTTGACGAGCGTTAGTCAACGAGGGCTGGCGTTAGTCCCCCGGCTCATCGGCCAGAGATGAGTCCTCCTGCGTCCAGATGCGGGATGGAGAGCAGACAAGAGACCGCGTCATGGGTGCCGAGCTCGTGCCCGCAGGGAGGGGGCACTGGCACGGCCACAGGCACCCCGAGACCCCACCGGCCCGGGGCTCCACTCTGCAACTTTGTTTCTGCCCCCTCCTTTGAAAGGATTCCTCTGTGCTGAGGAAATAAAGGCACCCCCGTGCCCTCGCTCACCCTCCAGCGTCTGTTCTTGTGACGGGCTCTTTCGGGAAACTGGAACGTTGGCAGCAGGAATCGGAAGGCTTCCCCCTGACAGAGGACACGGGTGTCGGTGCTGATTGTGTAGACGGAGACTCCCGGGCTTAGTATCTGGCTCTCAGCGGTCTCCGCTCTGGGACCCCGAGGGCCTCCGGTTTAAAGAGGGGGGGCTCCCGGCGCAGTGGTGGGGAGGGGCATGTCTGTCGTGGCGGCTCAGTCTCTTGCCCCGCCCTCACTAAGCAAGTCCACAAAAGGCGGGTTAACTTCCAACCAGTGCTGGACGCAGGCTTCAGCAAAGGAGCGGAGAGTCTTGGTGACGCCAGAGACCACTCTCGTCCGAAAACGTGGGGAGGGCTGGTCTCACCCAATACTCCCCACTCCGCCCTTTCCGGCAAGAGTGTAATAGACGTGAGACCAACATGCACTCTGCGTCCTGTTACACCCATTACATAAGGTAGTAACATGCCGAAATACATGTTCCGTTACATACGTGTGGCGTGTGTGTATACATCCACAGATACACGTGCGATGAACATATACAGTGAAAAACGTCTCACAGACTGATAGAAACCAGAGTACCGGTGATGTCTGGCCAGGAGATACGGACCCAGAAGGCGCACACGGGAACCTCCCGGCTGTTGGAAACGGTCCGTTTCCCGACATGAACGACATCACGAGAGGTCCATGTGTAAAAACCGCCGAGTTGTGCCTGGGGATTTCTGTGCCCCCAGGAGTGTGCGTTTTACATCCGTAGAAATACGTGAGCTCGGGATCAGTACTCAGCCCCCCCTCGCGGGCTACGTCCTCTCTCTTCTCTATTTAACTTTTTCTCATTTTTTCCTGACCCAGCGAATGGATTCCATGACCTACGGGGGCTGTGACCCACCGATAACAAACACGCGTGTCTGGGACGCCCTTGGAAGGACGAGGGTGGAGGCAGGGCTCCTGCCCACCAGCAGCTCCCGCCTGGGGGGAGAAGAGGAATATGGAACACATGGTGCAGGCAGAGCCGGCGAGGAGAGGCCCCCTCCCCGGGCAGCCAGAGGAGGGTGGTGGATGACGGCCCCGTCTCCCCTGACTCCGACTCTTTCCTGGAAGTAACTAAAATCAGTCCTTGCTAGGTTAAAAACGAGAATCCCCCATCCATTAAAGAATAAGAATAATAAAATAAACCCGTCGTTTACAGACACATGTGGGGCTGTTGACAGACTGCGTGACTTGATGTAGTCGCTTCTGTTTAAACGGCCCAAATGGAAAACGGAAGAAAAGAAAGGACAATGGTGCACATGTGCTGGCATAAGTGTCAGAGGAGACTTTAAAAGGTCAGTGAGTTGTGGGTAATGATTGGAACTGGGGGAAGGTATATGAGCTTCCGTGCGCTATCCTCCGGTTTGCTTGTGTTTGAAAGCGTCTGTGCTATTAGCTCAGCTCAGCTGCTGTAACAAACACCGCAGACGGGGAGGCTTAAACGTTAGACGTTTATGTCTCCCAGTCCTGGAGGCTGGAATCTGAGATCCAGGCATGGGCAGGGCTGGTTCCTCCTGAGGCCTCTCTCCTGGGCGTGTAGACGGCCGTCTCTTCCCTGTGTCCTCACGTGGTCGTCCCTCTGTGTGTGTCTGTGTCCTGATCTCCTCTTCTTATAAGGACACCAGTCCTATGGGATCAGGACCCACCTTAGTGACCTCATTTTCCCTTCATCACCTCCTTAAAGACCCCATCTCCAAATACAGACACATCCTGACGTCCTGGGGGTCAGGGCGTCGACATACAGTATTCCAGCTGCCAGACAAATGTACCTACTTCCCAGAGGGGAGACCACAGCATCACCTGGCAGCATCACCTCCCGGCAGCATCACCCTGTGCAAGGCAGAGGCTTTGGACTGGTGCCCACAGCAGATTGGGTGTGATGTGGGAGCTTCCTGGGGCAGCTGTAACAAAGGACCCCAAACCATGAGAGCTGAAACCACATCCATCCTTCCCCATCCTGGAGACCAGAAGTCTGAGATCAGGGTGTCCCAGGGCTGAGCTCCCTCCGGAGGCTCCAGGGGAAGATCCTTCCCATCTCTCCCAGCTTGTGGGGGCTCCAGACGTCCCTGGGCTTGTGGCCGCATCCCTCCCGTCTTTGCCTCTGTCTTCACGTGGCTTCTCCTCTGCGTCTGGGTCTCTCCTCTTCTGTCTCTTAGAAGGACCCTGTCATTGGATGTAGGGCCACCCTCGTCCAGGAGGACCTCATCTCAGTCCTGAGACCTCATCTCACTGAGACCTCATCTCACTTTGTCACATCTGCAAAGACCCCATTTCCAAATAAGGTCCATTTCAAAGTACTGAGGTTCAGCACTTGAACATATACTTGGGGCTGAGTCTTCGCTCAGTCTGTTTGTGCTGCTTAACGAAATACCCCAGACTGGGGGGCTTATAAACAACAGACATTTATTTCCCACAGTCCTGGAGGCTGGACGTCCAACATCCCAGCGAGGGCAGATTTAGTGTCTGGTGAGGACCCTCTTCCTGTTTCCTAGATGGGCATCTTCTTGCTGTGTCTTTACCTGATGGAAGGGGATATGGGAGCTCCCTGGGTTCTCTTTTAGAAGGACACTTATCCCATCATGGGTTCTCTTTTAGAAGGACACTCATCCCATCATGGGTTCTCTTTTAGAAGGACACTTATCCCATCATGGGTTCTCTTTAGAAGGACACTTATCCCATCATGGGTTCTCTTTTAGAAGGACACTCATCCCATCATGGGTTCTCTTTTAGAAGGACACTTATCCCATCATGGGTTCTCTTTTAGAAGGACACTCATCCCGTCATGGGTCCTCTTTTAGAAGGACACTCATCCCATCATGGGTTCTCTTTTAGAAGGACACTCATCCCATCATGGGTTCTCTTTTAGAAGGACACTTATCCCATCATGGGTTCTCTTTAGAAGGACACTTATCCCATCATGGGTTCTCTTTTAGAAGGACACTTATCCCATCATGGGTTCTCTTTTAGAAGGACACTTATCCCGTCATGGGTTCTCTTTTAGAAGGACACTTATCCCGTCATGGGTCCTCTTTTAGAAGGACACTCATCCCGTCATGGGTTCTCTTTTAGAAGGACACTCATCCCATCATGGGTTCTCTTTTAGAAGGACACTCATCCCATCATGGGTTCTCTTTTAGAAGGACACTCATCCCATCATGGGTTCTCTTTTAGAAGGACACTTATCCCGTCATGGGGGCTCCACCCTCATGACCTCATCACCTCCCCAAAGCCCCACCTCCTGATACCATCACCTTGGGGGTTACCTTTCAGCATAAGCTTTTTGGGGGCACACGGACAGCCTGTCCATACCAGGGAAACACATTTCAACCCACCCACAGTGTCCACTTTCTACAGGCCTGGCTGATGGGGAGGGATCCCTTGTGACTTTTTTTGTTTGTGAATTCCCTTTTAAGTCACTTTGGGGATAATCTGTGGACTCCAGGTACCTGCCTCAGCTCATAGCCATGTGGGATTGGCCCTAATCATCTTCAATGCCTGGGCCAAGCTGCCTCAATGGAGGAAAAGAAATGAAATTTCGAGCAGGTGAGTAACAAACATGGCGTGTGTGCTCCCAAAATCTGTGTGTCGTGCACACGACCCCATCTTTCTCTCGATCACAGATCCTCAGAAGCAACTGTGTAAGCAGGTTTTCCATGGGATGTAGTTGTACCCGATCAATCCATGACCCAAACCTTCTACCAATCAACCCAAATGGGTCCCTGACAATTAGCAATTAGTGCATTTTCCCAACTTTGCTACAGTAATTCTCTCTACATGTTCCAGAAAGACTCATACACGCCTGAGAGAGAAGAAAAATGTTGAAAATGCATTTCTGAATTGGAAATATTAACATTGCCTCATCGTCCGATGGCCTATGTAGCTGGTGGGTTTTCTTTAAAAGGCTCCCCCTCCTGATTTCTCCCTGTTTCCACCTGTTACTGAGAGGAAGGGGAAGATGGACCC